>NW_018403984.1:1232004-1260734 GCF_002113885.1 Mizuhopecten yessoensis
AACACTTTTGGGTATATATTTTATCCATTTTCAGCAGAAAATTACTCAAACTTAGTCAGAATCATCTTTGGTGAATGAGAGTATTACTTTGTAAAATTGGGATTCCTGCCCCATCCCAGGGGCTAGGACGGGGTCCCAAAGGGAACATTTACCAATATTTTCAAATTCTTATCCTTTGATGACATGACAAGTATTGTATTTCACTTAGTTTACATGCTGATTTCCACATCACATCTAAACAATAAAATAAAGCTACCAGTACCTATGATATAACTCAGGTGACTGCTAAGGCCCTTGGGCCTCTTGTATTTAATTTAGGATTCCTTTACTCACTCAAAGTTGTAATCAGTTAACGTGTGCAGTGTGGCATTGAATACCTTGTTCATTGACCAGTACAGGGTTCATGAAGGACGTAAAATATGTAATATTAAGATTGATAGTGATTACATAATTTGTAGACAGCGACGATTTAATATTTCCCATTTTCAGGTTGCAGATACATCATTTGATTTGCCAGAGGCAAATGTCCTGATTCAGATCTCAGCCCACGGTGGTAGTCGTCGACAAGAGGCCCAGAGATTGGGCAGGATTCTCAGGGCAAAGAAAGGTAAGCTGGACAAAGAAGGTGAAAAAGGCACGAGAAAGTCCTGGTAAGAATGTTATGCAGAGAAAGTGAGAGGAAAAATCTTGGAGCAAAGTCAGGACTAAAAACAGGGAAAATCTCTGTTAAACATCAAAGTAGTCCATAATAGTACATGATAATCAAATCTGAATTAATTTTACATGGTTTCAAGTCTGTCTAAATTTGTGACATGTCCAAGTTTTGAAGTGAGATTCAATATATTCTTTATGGACCCAGCTATCAAGATACAAAAACAACAATTGCTCAATGCCATAGCCTTGTTCCCCTCAGAAAACAATTGCTCCTTGCCAAATTACTTAATGCCATAACCTTGTTCCCCTCAGAAAACAGCAATTACTCACTGCCATAGCCTTGTTCCCCTCAGTAAACAACAATTGCTCACTGCCATAGCCTTGTTCCCCTCAGATAACAACAATTGCTCAGTGCCATAGCCTTGTTCCCCTCAGATACCAACAATTGCTCACTGCCATAGCCTTGTTGCCCTCAGTAAACAACAATTTCTCAGTGCCATAGCCGTGTTCCCCTCAGATAACAACAATTGCTCACTGCCATAGCCTTGTTCCCCCCAGATAACAATTGCTCACTGCCATAGCCTTGTTCCCCTCAGTAAACAACAATTGCTCACTGCCATAGCCTTGTTCCCCTCAGATAACAACAATTGCTCAGTGCCATAGCCTTGTTCCCCTTAGTAAACAACAATTGCTCACTGCCATAGCTTTGTTCCCCTCAGAAAACAACAATTGCTCACTGCCATAGCCTTGTTCCCCTCAGATAACAACAATTTCTCAGTGCCATAGCATTGTGCCCCTTAGTGAACAACAATTGCTCACTGCCAAAGCCTTGTTCCCCTCATAAAAAAAATAGCTCAGACCCATAGCCTTGTTCCCCTCAGTAAACAATAACTGCTCACTGCCATAGCCTTGTCCCCCCCAGATAACAATTGCTCACTGCCATAGCTTTGTTCCCCTCAGAAAACAACAGTTGCTCACTGCCATAGCCTTGTTGCCCTCAGTAAACAACAATTGCTAACTGCCATAGCCTTGTTCCCCTTAGTAAACAACAATTGCTCACTGCAATAGCTTTGTTCCCCTCAGTAAACAACAATTGCTCACTGCCATAGCCTTGTTCCCCTCAGATAACAACAATTGCTCAGTGCCATAGCCTTGTTCCCCTTAGTAAACAACAATTGCTCACTGCCAAAGCCTTGTTCCCCTCAGTAAACAACAATTGCTCACTGCCAAAGCCTTGTTCCCCTCATAACAACAATTGCTCAGTGCCATAGCCTTGTTCCCCTCAGATAACAACAATTGCTCATTGTCATAGCCTTGTTCCCCTCAGATAACAACAATTGCTCACTGCCATAGCCTTGTTCCCCCCAGATAACAATTGCTCACTGCCATAGCCTTGTTCCCCTCAGTAAACAACAAATGCTCAATGTCATAGCCTTGTTCCCCTCAGATGACAACAATTGCTCAGTGTCATAGCCTTGTTCCCCTCAGTAAACAACAATTGCTCACTGCCATAGTCTTGTTCCCCTCAGATAACAACAAATGCTCAATGTCATAGCCTTGTTCCCCTCAGATGACAACAAATACTCACTGTCATAGCCTTGTTCCCCTCAGATGACAACAATTGCTCAGTGTCATAGCCTTGTTCCCCTCAGTAAACAACAATTGCTCACTGCCATAGCCTTGTTGCCCTCAGTAAACAACAATTGCTCAGTGTCATAGCCTTGTTCCCCTCAGGAAACAACAATTGCTCACTGTCATAGCCTTGTTGCCCTCAATAAACAACAATTGCTCACTGTCATAGCCTTGTTCCCCTTAGTAAACAACAATTGCTCACTGCCATAGTCTTGTTCCCCTCAGTAAACAACAATTGCTCACTGCCATAGCCTTGTTGCCCTCAGTAAACAACAATTGCTCACTGCAATAGCCTTGTTCCCCTCAGTAAACAACAATTGCTCACTGCTATAGCCTTGTTCCCCTCAGTTAACAATAATTGCTCACTGCAATAGCCTTGTTCCCTTGTTTGTAGGTGCAGTTGCTGAGGAATACAATGCCTTTTTCTACTCGCTGGTCACTCAGGATACCATGGAGGTGCATTACTCGTTGAAACGTCAGAGGTTCCTCGTCAACCAAGGTTACAGTTACAAGGTTATCACAAAGTTTGCTGGTCTGGAGGAGGTACGTTTGATAAGTCAAGAAAATTATAAACAAATAATAAGAGTGGAACCCGGAATTTCATTTGACCCTTGAAATTTAGTAATTTCAGAAGGAAAATAATATTTTACCTGACATTTTCATACAAATCCAAGGTCGTTTTGGGGAGTCAAAAAGTACTCTAATAGATCTTCTGAAAGCCATGAAAACTTGGTTCATTTGCCTTCAGGCACCAGTTTTACAAACATTCTTTAACTTTACTTAAGGAACATGCAATTGCCTGACTGAAAATTTTAAGAACAGATTACTTAACTCATTCACCCCTGAAATTTCATTATGAACTATTCCAACCTATGAATTTGGAGAGTTCAAATGTGTCTTCAGGGGTGAATGAGTTAAGTTTGGTTTCTTAATTCTTTTCCTTGATATCATTAATGGTTACCTATGGAAAATGTTCAAGTTAAGGAATTTCTTGAGTTACGGAATGTTTGTGAATCTGGGGCCTGGTATAAACAGAAACTATCTAGATATAAGCAATTTTTTTTGTTTGATGGAAATCCAAGAGTTTGTTTCCTCCTTTAGACCCTGGATGTTACTCCATATATATATACCACAATACTTCTGGAGTCTTTTGGAGAAATACACAGTATCTCCCTTGTGAATATAAAACAACTATAACATGATGAAGACAGCACTTGTAACAACAATATACACAAAAGCTCTCTACATATTTTTTCTTTTGGTCCAGAAAGAAATGAATGTTTCGGCTATGGGCTCCCAGAATAAAAGTAATGCACCTTCCATTTCTTGTGCCCCCAGGAGAACATACAATATGCAGGTTTCTTTCATGTACCCAAAGGAGAAATGCAATAAATTTGTCCATTTGTTGTGCCCCAAGGAGAATTTTGTGAATGTGTCCCATTCAAGATTTGATGCCGTGCCAGGTCGCGGTGGCTGAGTGTTTAAGACATCTGACCATCTATGAACACTAGGTTGCAGGATTGAGGCCTATATAAGGCAGTTACCAGACACTGGCTGCAAGTCAGTGGTTTTTCTCTGGGTATTCCAATTTTGCTCCATCACCAAAACCTGACTCATCCTTAAAAACGACCATAGCTCTAAATAAGATATAAAGCATAAATGTATCAAACCAAACATGTCACCTATTTGTTTCTGTAGGAGACCTTGGCCTATAAGACCAAGGATGAACAGATGCAACTGTTACAGAAGGTGTTGGCAGCCACAGAACAGGATGCTGAGGAGGAGCTGGGCGCTGGAGATGGGCTTAGACCTCAGGTAGATTCTTGTCAGACTTTGATATTCATTAAAATTCTTTTATGTCGATCATTTAAACGAAGTTGTTCCTCATATTTTTCTTGATATCAATTGTATAGATCAGCATTTCAGGTCTTAATCATTAAGATAAGAAAATGAAAAATTATATAAATCAAAATCTGTCTCACAGTTTTAATAGATGAACATAACACACACAGGTGATTGTACCTTCTAACAAAACAGTCTATTTAATACCAGTTGTTCAAAGCTGGTTAGCTTAATTATAACTTAATACAAAACTTTTGTTCTGTATTTTTTCAGAAAGAAAAAGTATCAAAACAAAAACTACACATATATAGGCTCAAAAGGATCATCTGAAAACAGAAATTTATAAATATTCATAAAGTTTGAGATATTTCTCTAAATAACGTCTTAAAAAATAACATTAATGACTCATTAAGCTTAACAGGTGTTCAAACACTGGCCCTAGATATCTTTTTGTACTTTGTTACAATAAATGAAAAATCTGATTTAAATTAAACTCATAGTTTTCTGATAATGTTAGTATGGTGCTAACTTGGTATTCTAGGCAGTTTGTGAGACACCTTCAATTATAATATTTTATTACTGTAAAAGACTTTCAACATTTGATTAACCTTATTTTTTTTAAAGATTTTCTGTAATATGTTAAAGTAACTTTGTTAAGTTTCTAATTTTTGTGGAATTGCAAAAATGGTCAATTTTGCAGGATCTTATTTTCTTGACATATATCTCGTCTCGTTGCCATGGCAGTAAGGATCAAAATTTGTGAAAATTTAAACCAAATGAAAAAAATATCTTTTTGGTAGGTCATGATTTGATTATTATAAATTTAATCTCATATTTCAATATTTTTGCAGATGGCGAGGAAGGCAGGCAGCATGAGCTCCATGTCGGGGGCTGATGATGCTATATACATGGAGTACAGAAACAGGAAGGGACGTTCTGATAACCTACACCCACTGTTCAAAAAGTTCAGGACAAAATAGATACAAACTATAGACTGAAAGCGAGACTAAGGTGTTGCTTTTCCAGCGACGGCGTCAACATGAGTTTTTTGCATTTAAGTTAGTTTCTCTGAAAGTATAAGTGTTACACCAACTGAACTTGGACCATAGATGCATCTTGGTTAGTACATCTCAACCCATGTATCAAATGCTGGATGCGACCTACCTTTCATGGTCCTTTGACTTTGTCAGCATCTCCATCAACATTAAGTTTTTGTGTTTAAGTTAGTTTCTCTGATATGTGCACTGATGGTCAAAGCGGGGCATAGGCGAGACATATCAACTGAATGGCTTGTTTACAAAATAAATGTGCGAAGGGCAGACAATGCTTGACTAGACTTTGTGAGATAAGTTGAAGAAAAGAGAACGTTTTGTGGTTACACAATCAAAGGAGGTCGTTTACATCAACTTATCAGAGATATCTCGTCTGGTCATTTATTATGAGCCTGACCTTCAGGTATCTGATTCATTTGTTTATTCTTGTCAAGTATCTACACTGTTAGCCCGTTTTGACTGGATGTCTTTGAAGAAATGTACTTAAATCAAGCTCTTGTATGAAGTTTACTATTGAGTCAAGTCTTACTTAAGTCGTGTTTCAGTTTTAAAAGTGCTGTTTTGTTTGATATTGTTTTTCTAAAGAAAATTTAATGGATCATAAAGTAAACATTCCCCGTATCATCTTTTGCATGAATATGGTCCCTGCCGGTCATATTCTGATAACCTTAACTATCATTGAACTTTCAAAACCCTCTCAAATACAGAGCTTCTTTTATCCGGCCCCCACTGATCTGATTGGTCCACAATCTGGCCTGGGTTTTAGGGGACATATTGGCCTTACCTACAATTTGGTCTGTGTTTTAAAGGACAGATTTGTCTTTTCTATAATCCAATCATTGCACAGTTGGAGATCACAATGAATCTGAAATAATTGGAGAATTTGATTGACGTATTGCATTTGCTATTGGATATGAATGGAAGTTACATGTATGTGTGACATATTCAGTGTATGAAAGTCAACGGGAGATATTGTTTGAATGTGTCTCAAATTGAATGGTTTAAGAAGTGAATAAAACCATCTGAAGACAACAAGCAGTTTTATATGTATGATTTAATACACATTGAGCTCTGTTATTACGATTTCTTGTCTTTATGATTATCAAGGGCAGGACGTGGTTTCCAAATATCGGATGACAACTGCAGTTTTGTAACTCTGATTTCTTGGACTTCATTGTCTATCTTTATAGTAAAACACACTCTGAACTGTGTAATTAAGATTTGTTGTCTAAATCAATGTAGAAGAATCTTCAGACAAGGACATGGCTTCCAACTATCCACCAAAACAAATTATACCTATAGCAAAATAAGTTTTAGGTATATTCCATGTTCATTATATAGGTTTTAATGCTTCCACCAAAATCAGAGAGGATTATGTTGTCTATCAGTAGTTCAGATCGTCCGACTTCAACCACTCTGTGACCACAACTTATCCAACTCTTCGACTGAATCTCATGAAATTTGGCAGTTTTGATGAGAATCATAATATGATTTGGATATTGTAAAACGGAAATGCTGTGATAATTTTTACATAATTGTGTTCGGTTTTTTTCCATTTCTTAACCACATTTGAACCTCGTATTAAATATGAATGAATGAAAAGATATTGGCAAAGGGAAGCAATCCTTATAACAATTGTAAAGTTTACAAGAAACAAAAGAACCTTGCGTTATTGCTCGCCCATGAAGTAGAATCTGCTTTCAAAATTATTCACATCCAAGATATAATCAACGTTCCTAAATACTGAAGTCCAAAAGTAATATCTTGTTATTTTTCACTTGATACATTTTGCTACAAGAATGTGTCCGAAAGGTTTTGATTGTGACAGTTGGTATGTTGTTTAAGTATAAAACTTAAAAATGAAAAAAATACTATTCTTGAAACCCTGACCTTTCAATATCAGAATCATTTGCAATGTAAGTAATGCAAGTTTCTTAAGTCGCCAGTGACATGTGTTTCCCTTTCACCATCTTAGTCATCCTTTATACTCCAGCGGTAACACATCGCGAAAATGAACCTAATCCATGGAGTATTGAGTTGGGCTGTCACAATATATCGGAAAACAGGTATATCGCAATACACTGGTATATCGACCGTATCTTACCACAATACAGAGATGTAATATTGCCGTATCGCAATATTTTTTTAAAAGCTAATTTTTATGTATCTAATTCTGCTTGGTGTTTTAACTTTGGAAATTACTACAAATTCCAACCAATAAGCATATAACAGGCTTTTGATAGTGGTGGGAATAAGTTCAAATTTTGTAATCAATGGTAGGTTTGACAAAAATCTTAAATCTATGTGATCCATATTATATATGATTAAGTTCGATAACATTCTGACAACAACTTATAAAATTGAGCACATCCTTCATATGACAATATATCGGGATACGTATCGCAATATATATTCATTCTGTATTGCAATACATCGTGATACACTCGGCGTATTGTGACTCCCCAATACATAATCTACGATCAAACAGTTTGATGGGGATGTAACGCAGGTATAGGCATTGTCAGAGGATAAAGGTACCACCCCTAAATTCAATTGAAGAGCAGTTTAATAGACATTTGACTCATACATGGAATCGGAGGGAAAACGACTCTTGAGAGGGTTACTATCAGTCATTGTTGGATAGAGCTGTGACGCCTGGCGTGAACGCTCGCGTGATTTCTTTCTTTCTACATCTGCACAACAGCTAAACTAATTACAGCGGTACTACTAACGTTAATGCAAGAAGGACTCTAAAACAATTTTAAATTGCAAGCTCACATGATGTTATAACTTTCTAGACAATTTATGTGTACCATGTGACCCTGGCTGTTGCGAGGACACCAACCCCATCAAGCAAATTATTAATGTGCCATGCCATCACAGGCTGTCCTGGAAAGGGGCTCATCAGTGGTGAGAAGGGAGATACCATCGTAATTAAATGGTCAAGGAAAAAAAGACCGTTAATCGAAGTGTTTTAACGAGAACCAACATATTCACTTAGGTGTCGTCGGTTTCGTCAATAAGAGGTTGTGGATGAAAATCCCAGAGTTGGACATCCCAGTTATAACTGCATTTTAAAAATCACGCGAGTTCATACAGCGAGAAGCTATTTCCCTCTTGACCTGCACCGGTGATGATTGAAAAAATGGAAATGCTTTTCTCCGAACATTCTGGGAAGTTTTCGGGACTTTTGTTAAAAGATGTGTCGGCCTTTACGAACAAGCTAAAAACGTTACACTACATGCACGCCCAGCGGATTGATAAAAGGGTATCAGATATCGGAACTAGGGACAGAAAGACAAATTCAACTTTTAGAAGTAAAGAAATCTTTATTGAGTGAAATTGTAGGGTTTTCCCGAACAAATGCCAATTATCTGTTAAGTACTTAAACGGCTTTTCAAAGCAGTGAAACATCTTGTACAAGTACCGCACTTGCGATATCCCGTCTTGGATATACAGGAAAGCAGAACAAGAGGATATAAAAAGCAAAAGAACAGTGCTTTACAATATTTACACATGTATTTAATAAACCCAGGAGATGGAAAATATAGTTAAAATTAGTTAAATAGAAAACCATAGAAATTCATGCAGTGCCTTTCATTGAAAATGATATTCGGCATCAGCAAGCAAACCAAATGTGCTGGGCAGAACGATCATAAGCCAAAAGTGGGAAAGTGGAAGAAATAAAAGGCATCGACAGTGGATAAGGAAAAGTAACATTGGATATTACTCCTATGTTTTTACGGTCATCAACATGGCAAAATTCCATAGTATCATAATTACGATGTTTAGCATGGCTGAATACTTCATCGTTCATCGGCCCGTATTACTCGGAAAAGTAGAATACAAATAGCAAGACCAAGCATTGTAATCCATACAGGTAGTCCCATATAGCTACTTGTAGTACCTGCACACAAACTTCGGTATTGACATTACAAAAAAGACCAAGGGCCATAATATTGTCTAAAAAGTTGGAAACGAAACTAAATTTAGGTTTGCGACACTGCGATTACATGTGGCGCAATTTGTCAATTTTAGTTAAGTTTCATTTTTTACACAACATCAGTAACATCATATGTTCCCCATAATTAGAAATCAGAGTGCACCTACCATTCCTTACGCTAATCTAAAATTGTTTCTTCAAAGGTTTTTCATTTTGAATGGCGTACACTCATCTTTCTTGTTCTATTTTATTCTATTTCAGTTCAATCGGTTTTGTAATTACAGGGGACATCAACTTAGAATTGTTAGATCATATAACTCTCTGAGATTTTACTTATCAATGGCCAGAAAGATTGAGAACATTACCCTTCATTTGGCAGAAAGGTTCAAAGCACATGAACGCTGTTGAGGATCATGCTAGAAAATTGACGAATCAAGTTAAAAGTTCAGGAAGATAAAGCAGGGTAAAGCAAGAATGTGGACGTCACCTTTCTCTAACTTGAACATGACCTTGCTGCCAAAGAATATTTTGCCAACTTCCATGATTTAATCGTACCAGATGATAAAGCTTAAACATGTAGCTAAATTAACTTAATGAATATATGTAAACAATCCGGTAGCATTCAAATACGAGTTTTCCAAATATCTGGCGATTCTTCTGGAGACTGAAATGTCTATCCTTGTCAATAATGATTTCTATTGAGTTCAATATGTAGGTGATAGATAAAATGCGAATAGTCCTATGAATACTATACATTATGGTCTCAAAGTCCTTTTTGTCTAAAATTGTCATGGATACGAATATTCTGTTTAGAAATGTGATGATTTTAACATTACACTTCTTTTAAAAAAAGAACACACAGAGGGTGGAATTGTCTGCGTGATTACTTTTATGGAACACTGTTAAACTTGTTATTGGAATAAACTGCGCCGCTTGTAGTGGATATGCATGGGCTATTAAAGAAAAAAGAAAAGATATTTACATATTGTCATATTATATTATAATATTTATATTGAAATGTATTGATAATGTTTGATGGTTGAATATTCAACTATTTCGAGAACATGCATTTTATTTATCATCTTAAATTTAAAGCTTCTGCAGACTACCCTCCTTTAGCCTTATATCATTACATTTGTCTCGGTAGAGTCAGAATAATGACAACATAATTACCAAAATGATAAGGCACTGCACTACATGTTGACATTTACCTACTGTTTACTCTAAATGATGGTCACTTCACAACAAGTCTTACCTAAAGTATGGTCAGATTAATGGTCACATCAAAACAAGTCTTACCTAAAGTATTGTCAGAATAACAGTCGCCTCACAACAAGTCTTACCTAAAGTATAGTCAGAATAATGGTCACCTCACTACAAGTCTTACCTAAAGTATAGTCAGAATAATGGTCACATCACAACAAGTCTTACCTAAAGTATGGTCAGAATAACAGTCGCCTCACAACAAGTCTTACCTAAAGTATAGTCAGAATAATGGTCACCTCACAACAAGTCTTACCTAAAGTATAGTCAGAATAATGGTCACATCACAACAAGTCTTACCTAAAGTATGGTCAGAATAACAGTCGCCTCACAACAAGTCTTACCTAAAGTATATTCAGAATAATGGTCACATCACAACAAGTCTTACCTAAAGTATGGTCAGAAGAATGGTCACATCACAACAAGTCTTACCTAAAGTATGGTCAGAATAATGGTCACCTCACAACAAGTCTTACCTAAAGTATAGTCAGATTAATAACAGTCGCCTCACAACAAGTCTTACCTAAAGTATGGTCAGAATAACAGTCGCCTCACAACAAGTCTTACCTAAAGTATGGTCAGAATAACAGTCGCCTCACAACAAGTCTTACCTAAAGTATGGTCAGAATAACAGTCGCCTCACAACAAGTCTTACCTAAAGTATGGTCAGAATAACAGTCGCCTCACAACAAGTCTTACCTAAAGTATGGTCAGAATAACAGTCGCCTCACAACAAGTCTTACCTAAAGTATGGTCTGAATAATGGTCACCTCACTACAAGTCTTACCTAAAGTATGGTCAGAATAACAGTCGCCTCACTACTAAGCTCTGATTTTTACCTACAATATAGTCGGAATAACGGTTACCTCTGTACCGTACTATAAGACAAAAGGTAATTTTACTTTCAAAATCGTCCCCTTTCCCTTTCATCAAAGATAACATGTTAGCATCCCCTACCCGTAGAGTTTATATTCCACCAAGTAACACTATATGTACAACTTGTAAACCAGTAGTACCGCTACCCATTTTAAACCGAACAGAAAGCAGAAAACAACAAATACCATTCTTGAAGACTTTGGTTTGTCTCGAACAGAGAACAGAACCCAGAACCGCTCTCGCTTCGATGAATGCTCAACACCAATGCCGAACGAGATGTATTGCCAATTGCTGTAGGAGTTTGGAGTCCTCTATTTGAGAACACAAAGGGGTATCCCCGAATCAGCCGGGATTCTCCACATAGGTCGCCTCTTGCTACATGCAGTGAGTAACAAGAGGTGTTTTTTTTTTGTTATTTCTGACCTGCAATTCACATAAGAACATACAATCGTCATGATCTACAACTGCAGTGTTTTAATATACATGTACAATGATTGCATGGTGACTCATGTTTCAGATTCTGTAATTCGGGGGAGACATCTTGACGGGTGCCACAGTGATACAGGAAACGCTTACCCTTCCAGTGAAACTGATTTCACCTTAGGCCTATTCGTGGGTACCGGTGTTCGTGATGTCGTTCCTTTAGATTCAGTTCTTTGTCAGTTCATGTTATTATCTTTTTGTGTTAACTGATCTTTTCCTTGTATATTTACGTTGTGAAATTTACCATGTCTATCGGACAGACGTTGTTCATTGTGTATGATATTAATCTGATTTACGTTACAGACCGTGCAACTGTATAATGGAATTACTTACTCGTTACTAGATATAACTAAATATTTAACACTAAAATTCATTCTTGATAAACTATATGTTTCTCTACGTTTTTAATCAATGCAATCAATTAAGGGGTGTTGACAGTAGTTTAGACCGGTTTGGATTTTAGTCTTTTTGGTAATATCCTAGAATCGCCGATTAGTTCTAACAGGACGAAACAGCTATGGTGCAGTGTTATACAGTTGGGCATGCTTTATCTATTATCAAATGTTAAAGGTACAGTCAACTGTATGTGTCGTACGCTTACCTTCTAAGACGCATTGATGTGATTTTTATTATTTTAGGGAAAACACTAACAAAGTGTGAAAGTTGTTCGTAATTTATACTTACATATAAGTATTTGTTGAAAATTAAGAAAGCCTTTGTTAAATGATGTTTTCATGTGACATTTGACGCTCCATTAAACAAGAAACCTGAAACCCTTCGGGGTACTCGCGAGTGATATTGTACGCGAGTAAACGTTTGTACGTGTCGCACCCCTCGGGTTATATCCATTATACTTCAATGGAAAACTAAATTACGTTGATACCATTATCAATTCAACGAACAATACATTATACAACACTTTCTTTAGTTAGTTAAAGTCAATGCTAAAATGAACATGTAAACTGTTATATATTTAATGAAATATACTTATTCTCGACAAAGGCATGTTTCACACGTCTATAATGATTCTAATAAGATGTGTTTATTGACACCAGGAAAAATGTTTCACTTATTTAAATGTATCAAAACTGGATATATAAGCATGTTTTCTATTTTTTGTTTTCGCCAAATACGGAAGGATATAACCGGGAATATGAAGATGTGTCCTGATATACCTAACATCTCTTATAACAAACAAACATAACCAAGCACGCGTAGATGCATTGATCAAGGTGACACTTTATTGTGTTGACTTATTTTGATATTGATTCTTTACAAGCTTTGCTCAGTCTGTTGCCATTGATCATGTTTTAATCCACAAGGCGACGCCATATTGAATCATGGCGGGTGAACCAGTAATCAATGCACGTGTCACTTCCGGTCTATGATTTCAAATGAAGACGTTCATTATTGAGGAATTAGCTTGGAGTGTCTGATAAACATCGAAGGTAATATTGTTACTTTTTATTTGTCAATAATGTGTGGCGTTCTTTTGAAATATTGAATTGTCATTGTTAGTCATTACATATTTTATTTACCGTCTGTAACTTATTAACAACTTCACGTCACCGGTATATATATCCACGGAACTAAGTCCGTGATATATCCCAACTTTGATTTCGATTCGTTTATGTCAGGATGTCAGGTGTCAGGATGTCAGCATTTGGAATTAATTTAATTGTAAAAACTTTGTACTTTCAGAATAACATTTACTTTCAGTCACTTTTCAGTTAATTAAAATAAAAAATACACAGTTTCAGTATAAATGATACTTTTAGTATAATATGCACTCAGCTGTATAGACAAGAGAAATAAGCATGCGTGTGTATCTGTTCCGGCCGTTAGAGAAACTTCTAAGAGATTAGTTAATCACTTATGAAATTGATATTTCTATTTTTGCAAGTAACGTCAATTTAGGCCTATACACTGAATAAAGCACATACGTTAGCACGTGTAGCCTCACTGAAATATCTATTTATATCAATATTTGGTATGTCAAAAACATACTCCATTGTGTGCGGCCGTATCGATCTGTGACTGACGAAGATTATGTTATGTTGGCACAGCTTTATTTTATTGAATGGAGTTTATGAATTTTCTCGCTTGTTGCTTACGTCGGAATTGCTTACTTGGTCTTTACATTGTTATTGATCAAGTCATAACGTCATACGTGCACAGGTTTTTTTTTATTGAGAAGAGTATATGAATTATCAGTTATTTTCATTCGTCTATGTTAATTTTGTATTTAGATTTTAACCACCTGCCGGGCATCAACGTGGTTACGTATATTAAAACTTGGTTACGTATATTATAACTTGGTTACGTATATTGTAACTTGGTTACGTATATTGTAACTTGGTTACGTATATTATGACTGTGTTTAAATACAATAAGAAATGCCACACTATGTCACCTTTACCTAACTGAAATGTCAATTTATTGTGTGCAGCAAGTTACTGTAAAAAATGTCAGTAAAAGTGTTGTATCGTGTTTGGATACACCATCTTTGCTATAGGGCCTGTCACACACTACCGATGTACCTCGCCGGGACTAAACCGGAGCAAAAAAATAACAACGGCGAGAAAATCGGCAGAGCTCTGGATAGAAAGCACTTGAAAAATCAAAATTGACCGTAGCAATACCGATAAAGTACCGGCGTTCCCGTTGTGATACCGTTGTTCTATCGATGTAAGAGCCGATGTGCTACCGAATACCACTGCGCCGTCGATGTTATACCGAGGAGCCGTCGTGGTTCTAACGATATGTCACCGTTGACCGGAGCTTTATGCGCTGCCGATGTTACGGTAGTACATCGTTGGTACATCGGCGGCGCATCAGTACTACTTCGGTGGTATTCGGTAGAACTAAGGTATCACATCGGTATCAGTACGGTACACACTGAGGCCACCGGAGAGCCGCCGATCCATTACGGGGCGCTACCGGTGCTCTACCGACAGTACTGCCGATGTACTGCCGTTGTAGTCCCGTTGCTTGCTCCGGCAGCGCTACGGCGAAACGTTTTGAGCATGTTCAAAAAATGCCTCCCGTCGCCTGCCGTTGTTAATTTTTTCGCCGATGTCCTGACGATGTACTACCGTTCTTAGCGATGTGATACCGTTGCGCTGCCGTACTAATACCGATCCCGGAAAATCGCCAAATTTGTGCTCCGGTATAGCTCCGGCGACCCAAATCGGCTAGGTGTGACAGGCCCTTAAGTAGAGACACGTGCTTTCTTTCGAGTTTGAAAGAGGTTTCAGCTGGTTTACCTCCACAATCATACATTTAACGATTTTTGTTTCTGGATGTGTTATAAGAAGGATAAAAGATGATAGTGATCCCAATTAATAGAATTACATTCCATAGGCACACACCCAGAGTGGAGCTGTTTTATTATTCGGAACATATTTCAAATATTCTTCTTATGGTGGTAAAGTTATGGAATTTTCAGAACTTCTTTGTTACTCTAAAAATTAAATATTACGGTTTATATAATCAAACAGTATATTGCCGAAACCAGCTGGAAAAACAAATCTATCAAAGCAGTCTCTATAATATTGACAATGTTTCTATCTTAGATGCGTGTTTATATTCATTTATTAGTACCACAATGTTTTAAATTATTTTACTTAACTATTTTATTTTTTTGCAGGAACAATGATGCGTTTCAATGTGCAGTATCTCCATGTTGTTTTGAATCAATGACAAAGTCATCAGATTTGATGTTAAATCCACACTGAACCGGAAGTTATACATAAATCACGTGCCATGGGGAGACGGGGTTACCAGAAAACTGTTTGTGGTACATTCCTTGTTGTGTCGTTTGTCTGGCTTTCAATCACCATAGTTATCGTGATGTACCACGAGGAACTGATGAAGTCGCGCAGACTTAGAGAATACAATCAAGAATACGAACATCTGGACGAAATGCATCATTTAGGGCCATACTTAGGCAATCAAAATTCTGGAAATGATCCTGATGATAATCATAATTCAAAACTTAAACATAATATCAAATATAATTATTTGAGAAATCTAACAATGAACAGAGATAGATTCAAGCTACCAAAATCAGTTGTAGGAAATGTGAACAACAATGATGTTTTAAACAATAAACCTTACATAAATGATATGCTGAATCAACCCCCGCGAAAAAAATCGCCATTTATTCAGAAATTAAAAGACAACGGTAATAAAATAGATCCTAAACTTGTTGACGAGGCTAAAGTTGGAGATGATACCAAAAGTGACTCTTACTATGAATCGACGGCGGAATCAAAGAATGAAAATCAAGACAAAGGGTCCGATTTAAAACCAGACGTTCCGGAAATTAATGATAACAAAGTTCCCGAGGCACCACACGAAGTAAATGAGAAACCAGCACCAGTTCCACGTGTAATCCAACAGGAACACCGAGAGGTAGAGAAAAGGGGATCAAAAGGCACTGAAACGAAACCACATAAACAGCAGGATCAACAGCAGAAAAACGCTCAACAGCCCGGGCAGGGAAATCAACAGCAAGAAAATCCGGAAGAAAAAGCTGCACAGATGATAGAAGCCGACCCGATGAAGCTGATCCTGCAGCAGATAAAGGACGTCATCAATAATGTTAATGGGGATAGTGAGTTGAATCAAGGGAACAAGAAGCTCCCGAAAAAGTCTAACGAGTCTGAAAACAAAAAGCAGGAGTTTGTCAATCCCTTGGGCTTAGATTTTGACGCTATCGAACCGCGAGCATCACCAGACGCCCCAGGTAGGATATTTTTACTAAATGATCACATGCAATAAATGAAATGTGTTATATAATTTCCATATATTATACTTGTACTTGAATGTTAAATAATGTATATTTTTCTATAGCAACAAAATGTCATGATTATTCATTTATCATATTCACAACCTTATTTAATCCCTATCTAATTATTAAATCATTATTAAAGTTGGATTTTAAGAGATATCAAATGCCCAACTCGTTGTTTGTCTTTTGCAGCTACAAAATCATATAATATTTAGAAATATGTATATAAGTTAAACACAAATTGGTTATAAAAATCAATTAGATGCAATTTACATTTATAATTTTCTTTTAAACATCCCATGATATGCAAGTATATTATAGATATCGAAAACAGATTTGTATGCTTAAAACTGAGTTATTCCTATTACAAACAATGTTCATGTTAAGACATTATATATCGATATACTTTCAAGACACGTCTACCAATCAAACTGGTGATAGTTATATATAGGATAAATTAGATTTGTTATCGAAATCACGTAAGATACATATGCTAACAAATATCAAATACATGTAATATGTTTTTCACAACTATACCAACTGGTTATAGATATTTTAATTACAGGAAGTAAAACATTTAACATGGTTATCTACATGAACCTTCAACGCACGCGAACTATATTTTACTAAATTTCCGGACGATTATATCTATTTACAGAATTTATGAATAAAGTTAAATTGGATATATATAAATCAGAACCATTGCCATCACAATATGTTTTAAAGGCTACAACCCCTACGCACCCACAAGCAAGAGTTTCCATTTTTAGAGAAATGCATATATTCCCTCGGATCAATGTTATGTTACTAGGTATCTATTTTGTGTTTTACAGGTGAAATGGGAAAGTCCTATGTGGTCCACACAAGAGACTTACCACCTGTCGAGAAAGAAAAATACGACAAGATGTTTGAACAGCATCAGTTCAATAAATATGTTAGCGACAAAATTTCCGTAAGAAGACGACTTCCGGATAAAAGAATTCAAAGGTAAAATTTTGTGGATTATATGATTCCGTGAATTATAGTGATATCACTAGCATACAGCGATTTAGTGACACACTACTAACATTGAGAAGTAGTGTTTCGCTTCCATAAAAGAACAATGCAGTGTACTTACAACAGAAGTTTTACATACATAAAGTGCTAACACAAACACACTGTGCTAACATATAGTGCTAACACAAGCACACTATACTAACATAAAGTGCTAACACAAACACACTGTGCCTACATAAAGTGCTAACACAAACACACTGTGCCTACATAAAGTGCTAACACAAACACACTGTGCTAACATATAGTTCTAACACAAACACACTGTGCTAACATGTAGTGCTAACACAAACATACTGTGCGAACATAAAATGCTAACACAAATACTGCTAACATAAAGAGCTAACACAAACACACTGTGCTAACATAAAGTGCTAACACAAACACACTGTGCTAACATATAGTGCTAACACAAACACACTATACTAACATAAAGTGCTAACACAAACACACTGTGCTAACATATAGTTCTAACACAAACACACTACACTAACATATAGTGCTTACACATTTATACACTTACAATATCAAATGGTAGTTCTTTGTCATTTAAAACGTATTTCTAGATATTGATATTTACAGACTTTGCCTTGAAGTACATTTGATGAAAAGTATACCATTTATAGGATCCCCTAAATATACTGGTATACACTTCTGAAAAGACATATATTATAAAACTCAATAATAGCATATACTTAGTCGATATTTTCTGTCTATTCATTGTTGTTATAGTAACCCATAATACAAAACTCTTTGTAACGTGTTACTTTCTCATTTGTTTTTACAAATAAATATTTTTAGCTCATGCAGTTGACATTGAACAAATCACCCAATATTTTATATCATAAAGTAAATATTGTGGACACATAACCAAGTGATACTGTACCGGTCATATGTTACAAGTTTAAAAAATGTGTTTTCCACAATCTGTGGAGGTTATGCATTTCACGTAAAGGGAACTTTGTGAATTTCTCCAATTTGTGCATCATACTACTGTATGACATCTACACTGTATTTAATCGATGTACTCATTGCCAGCTGTGGTCCTATCACATCGATTGCCGATGATATACATCACACATCATATAGCCTGGTAAATTAAGAAACCAACATTTTTTTTTTTTTATATAAAACGTTAATCGATATACATATACATACATATATTTGTGTCTACGGGATGTTTTCAGTTGCAAAGATGTGGTTTTTGACAAACCGTTACCAAGGACAAGTATCATCATCTGCTTTCACAATGAGGCTTGGTCCGTTCTCTTACGTACGATATGGAGTATCCTTGACAGATCACCGTTAAATCTGATAAAGGAAATCATTCTCGTCGACGACTTTTCTTCATTAGGTAAGAACAACTCATTTATACATTAATACAAATAAACAATGTATTATAGATTAGTTTTCTATTGTCTTAACGGTTTTATAGTTATTTAAAATTGCATTTGGCGGTTGGTTTAAGAACTACATTCTCAGTTTTTAGCTCACCTGGCACGAAGTGCCAAGTGAGCTTATGCCATGGTGCGGCGTCCGTCGTCCGTCCGTCGTCCGGCGTCAATATTTTACTTTAAACAACTTCTTCTCAATAACCAAGAGGCCTAGGATGATGCTGTTTGACCAGAAGCGTGCTGTAATAGAGGGCTACCAAGTTTGTTCTAATGAATGACCTTTACTTATATTCAAGGTCACAGGGGTCAAATATGTTTAAAACCTTTAAACAACTTCTTCTGTATTACCAAGAAGCCTAGGATAATGATATTTGGCCAGTAGCATGCTGGGATGAAGGACTACCAAGATTTTTCAAACAAATGACCTTTACTTATATTCAAGGTCACAGGGGTCAAATATGTTTAAAACCTTTAAACAACTTTTTCTCAATAACCAAGAGGCCTAGGATGATGCTATGTGACCAGTATCATACTGTAATAGAGGGCTACAAAGGTTGTTCAAATGAATGACCTTGACTTATATTCAAGGTCATGTGGGTCAAATATGTTTAAAACCTTTAAACAACTTCTTTTGAAAAAAACATGAAGCCTAGGATAATGATATTTGGTCAGTAACATGCTGGGATGAAGGGCTACCAAGTTTGTTCAAATGAATGACCTTGACCCACCTTCAAGGTCACAGGGGTCAAATGTGATAAATCTTCAAACGACTTCTTCTCAGTAACCAAAAAGCCCAGAATACTGATATTGGGCCTGTTGTATGCATGGATGAAGGGCTACCAAGTTTGTTCAAAAGAAAAACCTTGACCATTTTTCAAGGTCATAGGGGTTAAATATATTCAAAATCTTAAAACAACTCCTCTTCTGAATACCCAAGAGGCATAGGATAATGATATTTTGCCGGTAACATGCTGGGATGAAGGGCTACCAAGTTTGTTCAAATGAATGACCTCCATCTACTTTCTAGGTCACAGGAGTCAAATATGTTAACATCTTTTAAAAACTTCTTCTTAATAACCAAAAGGCCTTGGATGATGATATTTTGCCAGTAACAGGCTGGGATGAAGGGCTACCAAGTTTGATCAAACAAATGACCTTCATCTATTTTCAAGGCCACAGGGGTCAAATATGTTTAAAACCTTTACACAACTTCTCCTGAATACCCAAGAGGCATAGAACAATGATATTTGACCATGAGGTCTAGAGTGTTTAATCGTTTTTGAACACATATACCATTGTAGTTGCAGATTCGACTCTTCGTGTGAGGATCACCATATCGGCCTTAAAAACTGTATCGATACTGTACATATTGCGGGTTGCCCCTCAATAACAATGTCGACTGCCCGCGTTGAATTAAGTGTTATTAGCTCACCTGGTCCGAAGACCAAGGTGAGCTTATGGCATACCGTGGCGTCCGTCGTCTGTCGTCCGTCCGTCGTCTGTCGTCTGTACGTCAACAATTGCTTTAAATGACTTCTTCTTCTTAACCTGTGATTGGAATTTAACTAAATTTGACTGGAAGCATCCCTAGGTGGTGGGGATTCAAAATTGTACAAATAGTTTGGGTGACCCCCAGGGGGCTGAGGGCGTGGCCAAAAGGGGGCAATTAGGCTATATTGCTTTAAGCGACTTCTTCTCTGGAACTGAGTGATGGATATCAACCATATTTTATTGGCAGCATCCCTAGGTGGTGGGGATTCAAAATTGTACAAATCGTGGGGCCGACCCCTCAGGGGCTGAGGGGCGGGGCCAAAAGGGGGCAATTAGGCTTTATTGCTTTAAGTGACTTCCTCTCTGGAACTAAGTAATGGATATCAACCATATTGGACCGGAAGTATCCTTAGGTGGTCGGGATTCAAAATTGTACAAATGGTGGGGCTTAACCCCCAGGGGGCGGGCTGAGGGGCGGGGTCAAAAGCGGGCAATTTGGCTATGTTGCTTTAAGCGACTTCTTCTCTGGAACTAAGAGATGGATATCAACCATATTTGACTGGAAGCATCCCTAGGTGGTGGGGATTCAAAATTGTACAAATGGTAGGGCTGATGGGAGGGGCCAAAAGCGGGCAATTTGGCTATGTTGCTTTAAGTGACTTCTTCTCTGGAACTAAGAGATGGATATCAACCATATTTTACTGGAAGCATCCCTAGGTGGTGGTGATTCAAAATTGTACAAATGGTCGGCTGACCCCCAAGGGGGCTGAGGGGTTGGGCCAAAAGCAGACAATTTGGCTATATTGCTTTAAGTGACTTCTTGTCTGGAACTAAGCGATGGATATCAACCATATTTGTTTGGAAGCATCCCTAGGTGGAGGGGATTCAAAATTGTACAAATGGTGGGGCTGACCCCCAAGGGGGCTTAGAGGCGGAGCCAAAAGCAGGCAATTTGGCTATATTGCTTAAAGCGACCACTTCTCTGGAACTAAGAGATGGATATCAACCATATTTGACTGGAAGCATCCCTAGGTGGTAGGGATTCAAAATTGTACAAATGGTTGGGCTGGCCCCCAGGAGGCTGAGGGGCGGGTCCAAAAGGGGCCAATTTGGCTATATTGCTTTAAGCGACTTCTTCTGTAGAACTGTGCCATGGATATCAACCATATTTGGTCGGAAGCATTCATGGGAGGCAGGGATTCAAAATTGTACAAATTTTGGGGTTGACCCCCCGGGCTTAGGACTGGGGCCAAACAAAGTTTATTACTTGGAAATGGTTGAGATCCCCACCGTATAACCATATAAACCATTGCTGAGTATAAAGAGAAGAATGCACAGTTGCTTCCAGGATGGCCATAGGGTCTGTCCCCACCATTGGAGACATAGTCCCTGGGTCATAACTTTGAAACAGTTGAGATCCACTCCCCAAAACTATATACTAGTATACAAATGTTGGGCATAAAGTGACGAATGCAGTCATGATATTAGAGTAGACCCTGGTGTCTGACCGAACCCCTAGGGACCTAGTTTCTTAGTCACTGCTTGGAAACAGTTGAGATCCCCACCCTATAACCATATATACAATTGCTGAGCATAAAGAAATGAATGCACATATGCTTCCAGGATGGCCTTGGGGTCTGCCCCACCCTTGGAGACTTAACCCCGGTTTATGACTTCGAAATGGTTAAGATCCCCACCCCAAAACTATATATATAAATGCTGGGCAAAAGGAGATGAATGCATTATTGATATTAGAATTGATCCCATGGTCTGCCCCACCATTGCAGACACTAAACCCTTGGGTCATAACTTTGAAACGGTTGAGATCCCCACCCCAAAACTATAAATACAAATGTTGGGCAAAAAGAGACGAATGTAGTCATGATATTAGAATTGATCGTGGGGTCTGGCCACAACCTATGGACCTAGTTTCTGAGTCACAGCTTGGAAACAGTTGAGATCCCCACCCTATAACCATACATAAAATTGCTTGGCATGAAAAATCTAATACAGATATGCTACAAGGATTGGCCTTGGGGTCTGGCACAATCCCTTGGATCTCATTTGGAGAATATTTTGCCATGATTGCTTAGATATTCAGGTGAGCGATGCAGGCCTTCTGGGCCTCTTGTATTTGTAAAAGAATATAATAGAAATCGGATAGACATCCTTGTCACAACTGTTCACCAAACAGCAGTACTAATCGTCTGTAAGCGATGGATAGCAATGATATGATCTTAACATCTTTAGGACGTCTACAACAAATTGAGGATTTGTTAATACAAACGATACAAAGCTGATAGACATTACTCGTACTCTTTACATCCAATATTCGATTGGTCAGGTAGGATGAATCATTTATATGTGTATTTCATTTATGACTTTTATTTGTTTCAAAATTTTAAGGTGATGGTGAACACCTTGTCATATCATTATAAAAACAAGGGATACATTGCTGATGTTATCGTTACATCTGCAATTTAACTTGATTGCGATCGTGATCTCTTTACGTGTATCTTAACTTAATGCCATTGAGGAGTTTCAAATCCAAACTTGGTACTCCCATTTATGGACTGAAAACATCATTTTCATATTTATGTTGCATTCAAATGTGTTTACAAACTATTTATCTTAGATGTTCATCTTTGAGAAATGATTGAAAAGTTAGCGCAATTTAGATACACACTGTTCTTATTTGAATGGGCAAAACAATGGTACAGAATATTTTGGAAATAATATCTGAGTTAAATGAACTTCACAGCAATGTAGTCATGGAGATGAAGTGGCGCTGTCTCGCGAACATAATGGAGATCATCATTCGAAGTTTACTTAATTAAACCTGTCAAAAGGATGACTCCAGTCGTTTTTATAGAGAAAACAATATCTGTTTAGATACGACAAGTGGGGAGAAGGGATGTCATCAACAACACTGTGCGGGATTTAAAGCAAAATTGTCAACATTCTGCCGTAATATTATAACAGGAACAGCACGTGTAATGTTATCATCTTCAGGAGGGATCTTGTACTGTTAAAATGTTATAAATGTATAAGAATTCATTAATTATAATATCTTACATTGTAAGAAACAATATTAAGGTAAATGTTTATATTGACAATATTTCAAAGAATATCATCAACATGTTATAATAAATTATTTAAACGAATGTTGCCGAGTGTATAGGTGTTGATGGATATTATAGAATATTTTGTTTTATGTCTTTATTTGAACTTTGATTGAGCAGCCACCTGTCTTAAGCAGGCAACATGATAATCTACCGTAGTTGACCGCTTAGTACAGGTTTGACAGGATATTTGAACGGAACTCTATTGTATACCAACACAAAAACAACAACGATTATCCCGTTTAACTTTATGATTCGTTTCTTTTGTTTTATGACGCATTTAGAGAAACACTTTCGGATTAATTGAACAGAATTGTATTAGTTTGCAATAAAAATGGGAAGGCATTCTCTTGTCATAGATCTTTAAATTATGCTTGGTATCATTTCGAGTGGGTATGTCTATTAAGAGCCTGTGAATATAACGTGCTCTTAAATACTGACAGGCGAATTGAAAAAGCCCCTAGAAGACTACATGGCTCAACTGAAGATCGTGAAGATTGTGCGAACAAAGAAGAGAGAGGGATTGATCCGAGCCCGGTTGCTAGGCTACTCTGTCGCAACAGGGGAGGTTCTCACCTTCTTAGATTCCCACTGTGAATGTGTTTTCGGTAAGTGATTTATTTCTCTGTGAAAACACAACGACGGATAAAAAATTCCGGAACATCCTGTTTCGTCTCCGGTTTTCATGACTTACTTCAGTTTGAATTTGATGCATCCGTGATTCATGTTGTTATCGTTTTGCATTGACTTCGAGATACGAATTCTCAAAGTTCCAGTGGTTGCGCTCACTTCCTTTCTATGCATTCCTGGAATATGCCATGAAAAATCAAAGGCACGCTATTAGCTGTTTGATTTGTTTTATGTGAAAAGAACTGACCAACCGCTTTGTAATCCGAGTTTCCTCTGGCCCTGACACAATACTTTTGACACCTGACATCTGGTCAAAATGTCTTAGTCTGGTGTCGGGGTCAGAGGAAACTCTGTCTAATCGCTAGGCTGATTCATCATAAATGATATTCATAAATGTGCCTGAAAGTTAGTTATCTCTACTCTACCAGTATTGACTGTATTCGTTTTCGCCCCTGTCAGAAAATATCTGCCATGCTATTACATTGCTTTCTCCCACACCTGACAGATTTATCTCCCGTTTTGCCGGTGCTAGATTTATCTGTCTCCCCCCTAGGGTTGAGACGGGGGGATTCCCCTATTCATAACAATGGCATGGCGTCACTTCAACAATACAATGACGTCACGTCAACAATCCATCAACAAATTGCCTGTATGTGTTTTGGGTCCATGTTTACCTTTATTTCACATTAAAATACTGTTAGATATGGGAGAAAAATAATCAATCGCTACTGCTTGTGTAAGATAGAGAAATCTCAACCCTCGGACTAAGATTTTTTGTCCAGAACTCGGCAAGCCTCGTTCTGGACAAAAAAAATTAGTCCTCGGGTTGAGATTTCTCTATCTTACACAACCAGTAGCGATAGATTCTATTAGTAACCCGCCCTCATATAAACCCAAAACAAAACAGAACAAAAACATAGTTGTAAAAGAGGTTTGAACTTTTTCAAATTGTTGGAATATAACACCAACATGAATGTCTCGTTTCAAATTATGTTTATCGTGGATTCCAAATATTATTCGTTTTCGTTTGTTTATTATGTTGTACGTCTGCACAACAACACCTCTTTACGTGTCTTTAAACTCTCTCTAATTTGAAGGCTGGCTAGAGCCAATGTTGACGAGAATAGCAGAAAATCAGACTCGAGCCGTCGCTCCCGTTATTAACTCTATCGGACACCATGCGTTTGGAGTTGATCAACATGAGGCTCGTGACGTGGGAATTGTTCATCTTGATACACTCTCCTTTCATTGGGGCTTAATACCAAAACGAGAAACACAGCGTCGGACGTCGCCCACGGAGCCATACAGGTCAGTCACAACTTAAGGGTTTTAGTTACGTTTTCACAATTCAATGAGCGGTTTGCTATGTCATTGTGTGTCCAGTTAAATGGAATGTTTGACAACAAATTATAAAATTGTTGTATAATGTCTATCAAATATATTTAGTTTGATCAGGATAGTAAAATTATGCATTAATTTATTTTTCAATTCCCATTTACATTAACGCATGATTACTCTGCAACATCTATGTTGATGTAATTGTGTAACTAGAATTTATTCGTTCACATTTTCCATGAAATATAAGCCTTAGAGTAAATGATCTATTTTACACTTACGTCGTAAATGTGTAACATTTTAAGTGGTTTATAGGCACATTTTACTGTGTGCTGCGGTATTGTGTTCTTAGTTTGGAACGCTTCAGATATGGGTTTTCATTCATATGACCTGATGAATCTGAATTGGACGAAATGGCCATTTGGCGTAGAAAAACCTTTTTGCTTTGCAAAGGATTTTTTTTTTAAATATGTGTTCCTTTAATGTATTACTTATTATAAACTAGAAACATATTTCGGCATTCTATTTCGGTTAAATACTTCCCCTGTATCTTTCCGTTATTCCCTTACTGACGATACTACGTTATTGGTTCCAGGTCCCCAACAATGGCCGGCGGTATATTTTCTATTTCCAAGGAATATTTCGCGCATTTAGGATTGTACGATGCTGGTATGGAGATTTGGGGTGGAGAAAATTTAGAGATGTCTTTCAGGGTGAGTTTGTAATTATTTCTCGGAGAAATAAGTAAATGTTTTCATATGTAATACATGTATTTCAATTGACACCTCAGAGTAATATCATATCTAAACGAAGAAATAGTTAAGAGACTTTTAATTAATTTATTTAGCTTCATTAAGCGTAAATAACAGTTTTAATTAAATAATATTGTGGTTCTCTGAGAATCGGCATAAATATATTTATTTTATGACCAAATAAAATTCTATCAATTTAAGCTGGATGAATGTTAAAAATACAAAGTGGTACATGTTTTATATTTATAGATATGGACGTGTGGTGGTTCAATAGAGCTACATCCATGCTCACACGTGGCCCACGTGTTCCGGTTTAAAAGCCCGTACAATTGGGGTAGAGACCCCCAGTTGATCCTAAAGAAGAACACTATACGTGTGGGAGAGGTGTGGCTGGATGAATATAGGTTCCATTACTACGAAAATCATCAGTACAGACTGGTAATGAAGCACATTCTATTTGTTGATGGTTACTACAAACGTACATAGCGGCGGGCACATCTTAGCGCTGATTATTATAAAACAGTCTCAGGTGCGCGTATAATACAATCCCGTTTACAGTTTATCGTGAAATGTGTAACCCGTACCTACTCTAGCCCTTCGGTTTTCGATGATATATATTAATATCTGTGACATTATAAACTTGTTTGTAATTCTGCTAAAGGTTAGTAATAAACTATGTTATGTAATCATGTTCGATGTTGGTATAAAAGAAAGACACGTTAAGCTGAAGATAGAAAGAAAGGAATATGTGTTTTGCTATATGGAACTCCCCTGTGTAGTTATAAAGACTGATTTCAGCAATATATTGGGTTTTTTCAAATACTTTGATGAAACAATACACTGCCGACAACTAATAACGCGGTTATTCAGGACAATAATACTGAAGTCCGTATTGACACATATGAATGTACAGTATTGTTTTCATATATCATTTGTTGCCCTGTTGATACCACCGAATTTTTAATTATCATAATGCACGTTTTATTCCCATCCATTCCTGTCATACCAGTAATCTAATCCAATCATCGTGTGTTTTCCAGGGTAATTTCGGTGACGTGTCGGAGAGAAAGGCATTAAGACAAAGACTACAATGCAAACCATTTTCTTGGTATATCGAAAATGTCTACCCAGAAATGACAATTCCAGAACCAGTTCTTTATTCTGGGGAAGTAAGTGAATCATCGTCGTTAGTGTTGTTGCAGAAGGGTTTCAGACGCCCTTCCCCTTTAATGATCTTGTGATTCTGCGAGATCATACAGTCATTAAGTACGAGAACTACTTACTGGGTCCCCAATTTCCTAACAACCTACTGTGTGTCCCCCATTTCTTAACTATTTACTGTGTGTCCCCCATTTCTTAACTACTTACTGTGTGTCCTCCATTTCTTAACATTTCTTAACAACCTACTGTGTGTCCCCCATTTCTTAACTGCTTACTGTGTGTCCCCCATTTCTTAACTACTTACTGTGTGTCCCCCATTTCTTAACTACTTACTGTGTGTCCCCCATTTCTTAACAACTTACTGTGTGTCCCCCATTTCTTAACTACTTACTGTGTGTCCTCCATTTCTGAACTACTTACTGTGTGTCCGCCATTTCTTAACTGCTTACTGTGTGTCCCCCATTTCTTAACATTTCTTAACTACTTACTGTGTGTCCCCCATTTCTTAACTACTTACTGTGTGTCCCCCATTTCTTAACTACTTACTGTGTGTTCCCATTTTCTAAACAACTTAGTGTGTGTCCCCCATTTCTTAACTACTTACTGTGTGTCCCCCATTTCTTAACAACTTACTGTGTGTCCCCCATTTCTTAACTACTTACTGTATGTCCCCCATTTCTTAACTACTTACTGTTTGTCCCCCATTTCTTAACTACTTACTGTGTTACCCACCTTTCTTAACTTCTTACTGTGTGTCCCCCATTTCTTAACTACTTACTGGGTGTCCCCCATTTCTTAACAACTTACTGTGTGTCCCTCATTTCTTAACTACTTACTGTGTGTCCCCCATTTCTTAACGACTTACTGTGTGTCGCCCATTTCTTAACAACTTACTGTGTGTCCCCCATATTTTAACTACTTACTGTGTGTCCCCCATTTCTTAACTACTTACTGTGTTACCCCCCTTTCTTAACTTCTTACTGTGTGTCCCCCATTTCTTAACTACTTACTGTGTGTCCCCCATTTCTTAACAACTTACTGTGTGTCCCCCATTTCTTAACTACTTACTGTGTGTCCCCCATTTCTTAACAACTTACTGTGTGTCCCCCATTTCTTAACTATTTACTGTGTGTCCCCCATTTCTTAACTTCTTACTGTGTGTCCCCCATTCCTTAACAACTTACTGTGTGTCCCCCATTTCTTAACTACTTACTGTGTGTCCCCCATTTCTTAACAACTTACTGTGTGTCCC
>NW_018403984.1:1262082-1286151 GCF_002113885.1 Mizuhopecten yessoensis
ACTTACTGTGTGTCCCCCATTTCTTAACGACTTACTGTGTGTCCCCCATTTCTTAACAACTTACTGTGTGTCCCCCATATTTTAACTACTTACTGTGTGTCCCCCATTTCTTAACTACTTACTGTGTGTCCCCCATTTCTTAACAACTTACTGTGTGTCCCCCATTTCTTAACTCCTTACTGTGTGTCCGCATTTCTTAACTACTTACTGTGTGTCCCCCCTATTTCTTAACTACTTAATGTGTGTCCCCAATTCCTTAACTGGTTATTGTGTGTCCCCATTTCATAATTCAGATAAGCCTAACCAGACTAACAATTAGCGAATGGAAGCAGGTTTGATTATGTGACGGCTTATCAGCTACACAAGTAGTTAAAATAGCATTAACACCATGTTAATATTTTATAAGCACGTTTCCTCTTTTTGGGTAAATCTACATGTGTTTGGAACATATTTTACTTTTGATATTTAGTTTCAGTAGTAAGTCCTTAATGAGTGAAATGGTCAAATGGTGCAGCCATTTCTTTTATCAATTTTGTTCAGCATTTTGCACCGACTTAACAAATATTAAAAAAAAATCGTATTTCTAGTAACAATTTTATACTATTATTAGGTACATCCTACTTTCGTTCTATGCACCCCTAGAATATGTCAAAGCAAAATTGAAGGCAAGTGGCTAGCTATTTGATAGGTATCGGGTAATAATTCATGACCAATCGCTAGGCTGATACCTGTCCTTTGAAGATTACAGCGGAGCGACATCCGACCTCAAAGCAAGGGACTTTTACTGTTATGCGATCGCAAGATTTTAGAGGATCAAACTAGTCTTCTTGTCCCATCCAAAAGGTGGTGCACACTGAGCCTTCGATTTTACTATGACATATTCCAGGGGTTCAGAGAGCGTAAGTGAGCATAACCCCTGGAGGATCGAGGATGCAGTTAGTATACCTTGGCATCTGTAAGCAGGATCTACACGTCATTTATAGTGTTTTGCATGCATACTACAATGTATGCATGATCGTTGGTTCTAAACTATCCTATTTGATGCATACTTAATGCTTTTTTTATTTATTTATTACTCAGGTCCGCAATGTTGCATATGACCAATGTTTGGATAGCATGGGTCAGGCTCCAGCATTCCCCAAGGCTCAGCCTTGTCACGGGCTAGGTGGAAACGAGGTTAGTGTTATAGCAACACACACGATGGCAGCATTGTCACAACATGCATTCATGTAATGTCATACATCTACAGCTAAATTGTGTGTAACGTATCTTCTTAGGAAAATATAGTAAAAGTGGAAAACCTCGCACGTTGAAAGAGTACGTTGCGACTGTGTATACTGATCGCGGTGTTGCTGATTATACTGATCGCGATCTGACTGTGTATACTGATCGCGGTGTGACTGTGTATACTGATCGCGGTGTGACTGTTTATACTGCGGTGTGACTGTTTATACTGCGATGTGACTGTTTATATACTGATCGCGTTGTGACTGTTTATACTGATCGCGGTGTGACTGTTTATACTGATTTCGGTGTGGCTGTGTATACAAGTGTTTCAATGCTATTAGGGAAACAGTCAAAACTATCATCCCGAAGTAGGGGGAAGTCCTGGGGAACTGTTTGCCTTCGGCCTAGCGGCCTCGGGCAAACAGTTCCCCAGGGCGTCCCCCTACCGAGGGATGGTAGTTTTGACTGTTTCCCTAATAGTATTGAAACAATTTATTTTTTTATTACATAAAAGATATTTTAGTATCAATGCTGAAGTAAAATAAACGCTTCAACGGGGCTCTCAAGGGGACATTTCTGCGCATCGAATTCGCGCCGGGTAACAGTTCGCTCTGACCGGGAAAACAGTTTTGACTGTTTCACCCCTACAGCCGAAATTGGACAAAAAAAACCCAGAAACAGTCAAAATTGACTAATTCTAATTTATATATTGGGTAATAATTTATACAGATCGCGGTTTGACTGTTCATACTGATCGCAGTGTGACTGTTCATACTGATCGCGGTGTGACTGTTTATAATGATCGCAGTGTGACTGTTCATACTGTGACTGTTTATACTTATCGAGGTGTGGGATCGGTGTTACTGTTTATACTGATTGCTTTGTGACTGTTTATACTGTTCGCGGTGTGACTATTTAAACTGAACACGGTGTGACTGTTTATTCTGGTCGCAGTGTAACTGTGTATACTGATCGAGGATTGACTGTTTATACTGATCGCGTTGTGACTGTTCATACTGATCGTGGTGTGACTGTTCATACTGATGTATATTGATCGCGGTGTGAGTGTTCATACTGATCACAGTGTGACTGTTCATACTGATTTCGGTGTGACTGTTTATACTGATTGCGCTGTGACTGTTTATACTGATCGCGTTGTGACTGTTCATACTAATCGTGGTGTGACTGTTCATACTGATAGCGGTGTGACTGTTTATACTGTTCGCGGTGTGACTGTTTATAATGATCGCGGTGTGAGTGTTTATGCTGATCGCGGTGTGACTGTGTATATTGATCGCGGTGTGACTGTTTAAACTGATATCGGTGTGACCGTGTATACTGATCGCGGTGTGGCTGTTCATAATGATCGCGGTGTGACTGTTTAAACTGATATCGGTGTGACCGTGTATACTGATCGCGGTGGGACTATTTAAACTGATCACGGTGTGACTGTTTATACTGGTCGCAGTGTGACTGTGTCCAGGGTGTCCCCCTACCGAGGGATGGTAGTTTTGACTGTTTCCCTAATAGTATTGAAACAATTTATTTTTTTATTACATAAAAGATATTTTAGTATCAATGCTGAAGTAAAATAAACGCTTCAACGGGCCTCTCCAGGGGACATTTCTGCGCATCGAATTCGCGACGGGTAACAGTTCGCTCTGACCGGGAAAACAGTTTTGACTGTTTCACCCCTCCAGCCGAAATTGGACAAAAAAAACCAAGAAACAGTCAAAATTCACTAATTCTAATTTATATATTGGGTAATAATTTATACATATCGCGGTTTGACTGTTCATACTGATCGCGTTGTGACTGTTCATACTGATCGTGGCTGACTGTGTATACTGATCGCGGGGTGACTGTTTATACTGATATCGGGGTGACCGTGTATACTGATCGCGGGGAGACTATTTAAACTGAACACGGTGTGACTGTTTATTCTGGTCGCAGTGTAACTGTGTATACTGATCGAGGAGGGACTGTTTATACTGATCGCGGCGTGACTGTTCATACTGATCACGGTGTGACTGTTTATACTAATCGCGGAGTGACTGCTCATACTAATCGCGGTGTGACTGTTCATATGGATCGCGGTGTGACTGTTTATAATGATCGCGGTGTGAGTGTTTATTCTGATCGCGGTGTGACTATTTAATCTGATCACGGTGTGACTGTTTATTCTGGTCGCAGTGTAACTGTGTATACTGATCGAGGATTGACTGTTTATACTGATCGCGTTGTGACTGTTCATACTGATCACAGTGTGACTGTTCATTCTGATCGCGGTGTGACTGTTTTTACTGATATCGGTGTGACCGTGTATACTGATCGCGGGGTGACTGTTTATACTGATATCGGTGTGACCGTGTATACTGATCGCGGGGAGACTATTTAAACTGAACACGGTGTGACTGTTTATACTAATCGCGGAGCGACTGTTCATACTGATCGCGGGGTGACTGTTTATACTGATATCGGGGTGACCGTGTATACTGATCGCGGTGGGACTGTGTATACTGATCGCGGGGTGACTGTTTATACTGATATCGGTGTGACCGTGTATACTGATCGCGGTGGGACTGTGTACACTGATCGCGGTGTGGCTGTTCATACTGATCGCGGAGTGATGTTTATACTGATCGCGGTGTAACTGTTCATACTGATCGCGGTTTGACTGTTCATACTGATCGCGTTGTGACTGTTCATACTGATCGTGGTGTGACTGTTTATACTGATAGCGGTGTGACTGTTCATACTGTTCGCGGAGTGACTTTTTATACTGATCGTGGTTTGACTGTTCATACTGATCGCAGTGTGACTGTGTAGACTGATCGCCGTGTGACTGTGTATACCGATCGCAGTGTGATTGTGTATACTGATCGCGGTGTTACTATTTAAACTGATCACGGTGTGACTGTTTATACTGGTCGCAGTGTAACTGTGTATACTGATCGAGGAGGGACTGTTTATACTGATCGCGGTGTAACTGTTTATACTGATCGCGGTGGGACTGTGTACACTGATCGCGGTGTGGCTGTTCATACTGATCGCGGAGTGGCTGTTTATACTGATCGTGGTTTGACTGTTCATACTGATCGCCGTGTGACTGTGTATACCGATCGCAGTGTGATTGTGTATACTGATCGCGGTGTTACTGTTTATACTGATTGCTTTGTGACTGTTTATACTGTTCGCGGTGTGACTGTTTATACTAATCGCGGAGCGACTGTTCATACTGATCGCGGAGTGCCTGTTTATACTGATCACGGTGTGACTGTTTATACCTATCCCAGTGTGACTGTGTATACTGATCGCAGTGTGACTGTGTAGACTGATCGCCGTGTGACTGTGTATACCGATCGCAGTGTGATTGTGTATACTGATCGCGGTGTTACTGTTCATACTGATCGCGGTGCGACTGTTCATACTGATCGCGGAGTGACTCTTTATACTGATCGTGGTTTGACTGTTCATACTGATGGCAATGTGACTGTTCATACTGATCGTGGCTGACTGTGTATACTGATCGCGGGGTGAGTGTTCATACTGATCACAGTGTGACTGTTCATTCTGATCGCGGTGTGACTGTGTATATTGATCGCGGTGTGACTGTTTATAATGATCGCGGTGTGAGTGTTTATTCTGATCGCGGTGTGACTATTTAAACTGAACACGGTGTGACTGTTTATACTGGTCGCATTGTAAATGTGTATACTGATCGAGGAGTGACTGTTTATACTGATAGCGGTGTGACTGTTTATACTGTTCGCGGTGTGACTATTTAAACTGAACACGGTGTGACTGTTTATACTGGTCGCATTGTAAATGTGTATACTGATCGAGGAGTGACTGTTCATACTGATCGCGTTGTGACTGTTCATACTGATCACAGTGTGACTGTTCATTCTGATCGCGGTGTGACTGTGTATACTGTTTATACTGATTGCGGTGTGACTGTTCATACTGATCACGGTGTGACTGGTTATACTTATCGCGGTGTGACTGTTTATACTCATACTGATCGTGGTGTGACTGTTCATACTGATTGCGATGTGACTGTTTATACTGATATCGGGGTGACCGTGTATACTGATCGCGGGGAGACTATTTAAACTGAACACGGTGTGACTGTTTATACTAATCGCGGAGTGACTGCTCATACTAATCGCGGTGTGACTATTTAAACTGAACACGGTGTGACTGTTTATACTGGTCGCAGTGTAACTGTGTATACTGATCGCGGAGTGACTGTTTATACTGATCGCGGTGTGACTGTTCATACTGATCACAGTGTGACTGTTCATACTGATCGCGGTGTGACTGTGTATACTGATCGCGGTGTGAGTGTTCATACTGATCACAGTGTGACTTTTTATACTGATCGCGGTGTGACTGTTCATAATGATCGCGGTGTGACTGTTTAAACTGATATCGGTGTGACCGTGTATACTGATCGCGGTGTGACTGTTTATACTGATCGCGGTGTGACTGTTTATACTAATCGCGGTGTGACTGTTCATACTGATCGCGGTGTGACTGTTCATACTGATCGCGGAGTGACTGTTTATACTGATCGTGGTTTGACTGTTCATACTGATCGCAGTGTGACTGTTCATACTGATCGCAATGTGACTGTTCATACTGATCGCGGTGTGACTGTCCATACTGATCGCGGTGTGACTGTTTATACTGATCGCGGTGTGAGTGTTTATACTGATCGCGGAGTGACTATTTAAACTGATCACAGTGTGACTGTTTATACTGATCGCGGTGTAACTATTTATACTGATCACGGTGTGACTGTTTATACTTATCGCGGTGTGACTGTTCATACTGATCGCGGAGTGACTGTTTATACTGATCGTGGTTTGACTGTTCATACTGATCGCAGTGTGACTGTTCATACTGATCGCGGTGTGACTATTTAAACTGAACACGATGTGACTGTTTATACTGGTCGCAGTGTGACTGTGTATACTGATCGCGGTGTGACTGGTGTATACTGATCGCGGTGTGACTGTGTATACTGATCGCGGTGTGCCTGTTCATCCTGATCGCGGTGTGACTGTTCATACTGATCGCGGAGTGACTGTTTATACTGATCGTGGTGTGACTGTTCATACTGATCGCGGTGTGACTATTTAAACTGAACACGATGTGACTGTTTATACTGGTCGCAGTGTGACTGTGTATACTGATCGCGGTGTGACTGGTGTATACTGATCGCGGTGTGACTGTGTATACTGATCGCGGTGTGACTGGTGTATACTGATCGCGGTGTGACTGTGTATACTGATCGCGGTGTGAGTGTTCATACTGATCGCGGTGTGACTGTTCATATTGATCGGGGTGTGACTGTTTATACTGATCGCGGTGTGACTATTCATACTGATCGCGGTGTGACTGTTTATACTGATCGTGGTGTGACTGTTCATACTGATTGCGGAGTGACTGTTTATACTGATCGCGGTGTGACTGTTTATACTGATTGCGGTGTGACTGTTTATACTATTCGCGGTGTGACTTTTTATACTGATCGCAGTGTGACTGTTCATACTGATCGCAATGTGACTGTTCATACTGATCGCGGTGTGACTGTTCATATTGATCGGGGTGTGACTGTTTATACTGATCGCGGTGTGACTGTTTATACTGATCGTGGTGTGACTGTTCATACTGATTGCGGTGTGACTGTGTATACTGATCGCGGTGTGAGTGTTCAAACTGATCACAGTGTGACTTTTTATACTGATCGCGGTGTGACTGTTCATAATCATCGCGGAGTGACTGTTTATACTGATCGCGGTGTGACTGTTTATAGACTGTTCATACTGATCGCGGAGTGACTGTTTATACTGATCGTGGTGTGACTGTTCATACTGATTGCGGTGTGACTGTTTATACTGATCGCGGTGTGACTGTTCATACTGATTGCAGTGTGACTGTTCATACTGATCACGGTGTGACTGTGTATACTGATCGCGGTGTGACTGTTCATACTGATCGCGGAGTGACTGTTTATACTGATCGCGGTATTACTGTTTATACTGATCGCGGTGTGACTGATCATACTGATTGCAGTGTGACTGTTCATACTGATCACGGTGTGACTGTTTATACTTATCGCGGTGTGACTGTTTATACTGATGGCGGTGTGACTGTTCATAATCATCGCGGAGTGACTGTTTATACTGATCGCGGTATTACTGTTTATACTAATCGCGGTGTGACTGTTCATACTGATCGCGGTGTGACTGTTCATACTGATCGCGGAGTGACTGTTTATACTGATCGTGGTTTGACTGTTCATACTGATCGCGATGTGACTGTTCATACTGATCGCAGTGTGACTGTTCATACTGATCGCAGTGTGACTGTTCATACTGATCGCGGTGTGATTGTTCATACTGATCGCGGTGTGACTGTTTATACTGATCGCGGTGCGAGTGTTTATACTGATCGCGGAGTGACTATTTAAACTGATCACGGTGTGACTGTTTATAATGATCGCGGTGTAACTATTTATACTGATCACGGTGTGACTGTTTATACTTATCGCGGTGTGACTGTTCATACTGATCGCGGTGGGACTGTTCATACTGATCGCGGTGTGACTGTTCATCCTGATCGCGGTGTAACTGTTCATACTGATCGCGGTGTGACTGTTCATCCTGATCGCGGTGTAACTGTTCATACTGATCGCGGTGTGACTGTTCATACTGATCACAGTGTGACTGTTCATACTGATTGCGGTGTGACTGTTTATATTGATCGCGGTGTGACTGTTCATACTGATCACGGTGTGACTGTTTATACTTATCGCGGTGTGACTGTTCATACTGATCGCGGTGTGACTATTTAAACTGATCACGGTGTGACTGTTTATACTGATTGCAGTGTGACTGTGTATACTGATCGCAGTGTGACTGTGTATACTGATCGCCGTGTGACTGTGTATACCGATCGCAGTGTGATTGTGTATACTGATCGCGGTGTGACTGTGTATACTGATCGCGGTGTGACTGTGTATACTGATCGCAGTGTGACTGTGTATACTGATCGCGGTGTGACTGTGTATACTGATCGCGGTGTGACTGTTCATACTGATCGCGATGTGACTGTTTATACTGATCGCGGTGTGACTGTTTATACTGATCGAGGTGTGGGATTTTCGCGTTGGCAATAGTTCTGGAAGCTTTATATATATATATGCGTTTTGATATTTTTGCACTAATTAACGCGTATTTCCACGCTGCAAAACATTTACAGTTTTACAATATACATTATACGAATGGCATTGTTGTCTTCAGAAGAAGGATTTTAAGTGTATAAGTAGAGCCAAGTGTATTTTTGTACTTGCAGTACTTCAGATACTTTAAGAACGGTGAGGTGAGGATGAAGGACGTGTGCCTGGTAGCCAGGGAGGAGGAACGCGTCGTCGTATGGAACGTGTGTGCTGAAAGACAATTACGGTTTTGGGACTACACAGATGTAAGTACCATACAATGATCTACATTTCTGATTGCTGTATTACATGTTCGATTTGGTGTCTTTTTATTGCTCACGTTAATCTCAGTTTTAGTTATTATAGTGACCCAACGGAAGCGTGTGTGTATGAATTATTACTTAAGTACGGATGCTTTTAGTAAACTTACAATTTTCGTGATTGAACGATTTGCCTTATTAAACGCCCGTGATTTTTCAAGTTGATCCCAATGCTCCGCCGTATGATCCCGGTATCCGCATGTTAAAAAAGGAATAATGATTTCCGGTAATAATGAAGCTAAGTTAATCATTCGTGTTCAAGTTTAATGAGATCTCCAATTAGATAGCTTGCGCATCATGGTCTTGACTCTTGTTTTAATTGCAACGCTCAGATGTGCATGTTACGTTTTGTAAACTATATGTATACGTTTATATATATAATAATATTAGTAACACGACAGTAATCGTCATTATTTTTTTACAGGATAATCATTTCGTGGTACGGGGAACTAACCTTTGTCTTGATGTGACGGAAGGCAAACAGAAATTAAAGCTGAACCCTTGTTCATCTTCGTCAACTCAAAAGTGGACATGGACTAGAAAACTAGCCGACATCATTTCCGGGAAAACATCGTATTTAGGAACTGGAGTTAGAAACAAGTTTATACAGTAACGTGTGCTATAGATGTGGAAGTCAAGATTGAAATCGTTTCATCAACATAAATAATGTGGAGTGCTGCTACACAAACTACATATAATACGATAACGTCATTCATAACTTGATTCATTAGAATTTTGTTACAAAGTAACAAAGATAAATAGAAGAAATTCAAAAACGTGGAAATGAAAGCTGCTGCGCAAACGATAGCGAATATGATACCATCTCTCAAAATTTATTCATCATAATCACTATTATAGAGCTTCAGAGAAGAGTTGCGAAAAGGTGGAAAGGAATGACGGCAATTGCAATCTACGGACAGCTAAAACGGAACTGGCGATCAAAAGAATTGCAGTTGTACAGTTTAATATAGATAAAAAAATGTCTTTGAATTCCTCACATCACAGTATACAGTGGTTACTTTGACATTCACCTTTGCCTTTTTATCAGCAACTCAAATTCGTAATGAGTACATTTTCTGCTGTTGAGTGCTTCTATTGTGATTTCGTAATCCAATGTAGAACTGTATATATGACTAGTTGGACCAAAACTGTTAATTTTGTCATTCTTGCTTTCTCCCGTGAAAGTAATCACAAAGCTAGATTAAATGTATATGTAATTGGTATTCATAGAGAATACGGAAGTCTACGGTATTATATGCGGGGTTTATCAACCAAAATTTCAACTGTTCTTATTGTTTTCAACATGCAAGTATGGTAATAACAAATGTACGTCACGACATTTAAACGATATGGTTGGTGTATAAGTGTTACTGATCTAGATACTAAAGTAAGCATAAGATGCTACAATAATATCTATGTGTGATTGTTTACTTAAATGTGTCTGAAGTATCATTAAAATTGTCTTAAAATATTTTTGTTGTTTCAGCGATCGTTTTCAAAGCACAGTCGAATAAGAGTGATTAATAACAGCTTTAGAAACGTGTTTTATAACTGTTGTAAAATATAAAAAAAAAATATGAATGATTAAAAGAGGAATTTTGACTTGTTTCAGTGGGCCTTAACCTAAAGCTTGATTTTTTCCCATAAATTACGACGAGAGTTTATCATGAAATGTGCTTTCGGGTTTTATCAATTAGTCCTTGTCTAGAAAAAAAAAGGAGTAAAGCTGACAAGGGTCAAAATATGGTATTTTATTTACATGCAGATGACTATAGAAAAACTTGAGCTTTTAATGTTCAAAATGTTGGTAGCAGTTCAGCATTAACGTACACCATTCCATTTGTCGTCCTAGACACATACACGTTAGACTGAATTTAAACATGTAACGTCAGGGTAATTGTATTACCTTGTCAGTACACCCGACATGACCTTCACGAATATGTATTTATTAACAAAAGGTAGTAGTAAAATATAAAATTATAATTCTGTAGAACTATTATTACATTAGAAAATAAAATGAAAGTCAAAAGTAAATGCAAAGGGTCATATGAGCTTCAATTTCCAACTCAAAGGCTAAAACTTCCAACAATTATCGCAACATTATTCCTTTTTATTATGCCCTCGCCCTGAAGAAAATATGACAGCACAGCTATGCTATGCGAAGCGCACACATGGCTGATTATCGAGGAATGCAACACGATTTTGTTAATCTATCAGAGTAAAATAAAAGTCTGTATCAACACATAAGGACAAAAGACACACAAATTCAATATGAAAAGAAAACTGGAATCGAGAGTAATACCAAACGAACGAAAAACATTATGACACGAAACCATGCGTTAAGAAATGAAAAGGAATTATCGGCACCATGCATTCAACCCTCTTTGACATTTCCTTTGGCATACATGAAAAATAATAGCCACACTAAATCTCAAAACGAACTGACCATGTCAACAGTCATGGACGCCACTGATATCCCATTGTTGAAGCATCCAACGGTCTGAAGGACCCTGTGCATTTCAACACAAAGCATATCAAGCTTGGGCTATCCGTTGCTGCATCAAGAGACTAATGATAAGTATGATATATGCTATTTATGATTCTGTCAATATTAGCGAAATATAATACAAAAATGTAAATTACGCAGGACTGGGAATAGAAATCCGTGGAGGACAGGAGTAGGATATTCCTACATAAATATAGTTGCTTATATATAAATAATCAACACGTCAGCATAAACTGAAGTAGTCGACAGCATAGACAAGGAAGTAAATGACAGGCAACAGGAAGCTATAGTATATAGACCTTATATGTATACCACAGCCTAGATTCCTGGAGCATCAATGCCAATATCTGTTCACTTTTTGTTATTTACTTATATCTCAATATATCAATGTAGATCGTCGGAGTTTTATTCATATCAAGATTGGTTGACATCTCAGACAATCGGAGAACATTCTGTTGTCAAAAGAAAACCGAGATGCCAATACGAGGCCAAGGCGGGCACCTTGGATTTCAAATAAGTCAGAAAAATAACAACGGGTCATGTCATTTGTAAAACGAATGCGTATCAGTTACAATCATTTTGATACCAATGCTAGCTATGTAGCGATATATCCTGTAGATAATTATACTCCATTATGATTTTCAAAGCGAAAATGTAAAAAAGAGAAGGTGTGTGTGTATAAGCTTATTTAATCTATTTATAATGTCAATAAAGTTGTAGTACATTGTTAATCTTTTATTAAACATCAAAGCAATATTTAGATATACTTTAGGATTTGTTTATCTTGTGATCATATACATATTTTTGCGTAACTAATACCTTTACTATTATATTAATACATGTTCCAAATATGGCTATTTGCATTTGTAAGGGAAGTGTAAGAAATTTGTCAGATTTTTATAAATAAGCAATTTGAATCGGGTTTTTTTGTGACCCGGAAAGCTAAGAGAATACAAGATGTAAGTGCAGCTTTTATGACCGCGCTGAACATGATGACCAATGTGATTGTTTAAGTTATTTCTCTCAGTCCTTGGTGACCAGTATTACAGAATATCTATGTGGTTAACGAAGCCATGTAACAGATTGATAATTATTGATATCGCTCACAATTAAAAAAAACCAACATAAAAACTTGGCGTCATGAAAAGATTAAGAATAATGTACACTAAATACAGAAATCAGTCATCTTAAGTAAAAAAATGATCAACATGGCTGCAAGTATGAACATATTTTCAAGAATGAAGCTAGAATTTGACTTTCTGACAACAGCTCGAAGTTTCCGAAACATCTGTTTCTATGCCATGGTAGACGTGTTTGGTACCTTTGTGACATTGCTGCTCTGTTTCTATGCCATGGTAGCCGTGTTTGGTACCTTTATGACATTGCTGCTCTGTTTCTATGCCATGGTCGACATGTTTGGTACCTTTGTGACATTGCTGCTCTGTTTCTATGCCATGGTAGACGTGTTTGGTACCTTTGTGGCATTGTTGGTTGACAGAGGGTGACGTGCTCTTCTAGGTTCTAAAACAGAAGTTTTATTTAGCGCCTGGTTAGAACCAAATGTTGTTCCGACATCTGTATCGAGTGAAGTGACCAATGTGTGAATGAAACACCTATCTAGAACATTAAGTAGTTCCATGTTATTTCAAAATGGTCAAATATGCAGTTGAAATTGATTCGGTGACGGTTTACATGAATACTAAAAATATTCGTTTTAGCCTCAAGTTGTAACTTTATAAAGGGTTTTAGTCACTTTTTTCTTTTCGCTGTATCTACATATTTTTCGGAACGTTTACCATATGGTGCAGTCGAATGTTTACTCTGGCTTTCTCCATCTACAAACAAAATTTTCAAATGTGTTTATCTTCGTTCACATGTATTTCGGGTGATCATTTTTATACGCCCGTCAATTTGACGGGAGGATTATGGTATGGGTTTGTCCGTCCGTCCGTCCGGCGTAAACGTTTGTTTGTCCGGCAATCTCCTCCTACATTTTTCTCTTTGAAACTTGCTATACATTGTGATCATGATATGAAGTTGTGTCGCCCTTAAAAAAGAATTTTGATTCGACATTTTTTTCCAAAAGTAATGGCCCTTTGTTCATTTCAGTATTTGATTTTTTTGTCCGGCAATCTCCTCCTACATTTTTTGACGGGATTTCTTTGAAACTTAGTGGGCTAAATTGAAAAGAATTTTGATTCGACAATTTTAGCAAAAGTTATTGCCCTTTGTTTATTTCAGTATTTCATTTTTGTCCGGCAATCTTCTCCTACATTTTTCAACGGATCACTTTGAAACTTGGTATGCATTATAATCATGATATGAAGTTGTGTCTCCCTTAAAAGAATTTTGATTCGACAATCTTTCCAAAAGAAATTGCCCTTTGTTCATTTCAGTATTGGATTTTTTTGTCCGGCAATCTCCTCCTACATTTTTTGACGGATAATCATATGTTGTTGTGTTTCCTTGAAAAGAATTTTGATTCGACAATGTATTTCAGTATTTGATTTTTGTCCGGCAATCTCCTCCTACATTTTTTGACGGATAATCATGTTGTTTCCTGGAAAAAAATAATTAATTCGACAATGTATTTCAGTATTTGATTTTTGTCCGGCAATCTCCTCCTACATTTTTTCAACGGATCTCTTTGAAACTTGGTATACATTATAATCATGATATAAGTTGTGTCTCCCTTAAAAGAATTTTTATTCGACGATTTTTGCAAAAGTTATTGCCCTTTGTTCATTTCAGTATTTGATCTTTTGTCGGGAGATTTTCTCCTATTTTTTTTTATAGCACGTCAGCTAACCACTCTTAGAATGATGCAGATCTTATTTCAATGTAAGAAAGTATATAATACTATATGGCATTCGACGGGAGTATATTGTTCCGCCCCGCGGTACTCTTGCACTATGTAATCTTCTTTGAATTGAAAAGTACATGAACCACTTAGTCACACGAAACACTATCCAATACATTTCATGTCTTCAATACAAGAATCCATCTTCTTCTGTTCCCATTGATAATGTCTGGGAGTGAATTTAACATATTTTGTGACATGATTATAAGTGCAGCTTTTAATTGGCATTCATATTCAATACATGAATGCCTTTGGAAGAACAAACTACACATGCAAATTGTAATCTTCCAGTTGACATGCAATCAATTTCAATGCCAATTTAAAGCAGTTCATTGGTTATATTTACCAAATACAATTTAATGTTAAATACTTCTCATCCATGTTTTAAAACAGAGCTGCAACGTTGCAGTGGTTTGAAACATGCCAGAATTACATTTTTTCCCATAACTAGTCTGTGGCATTCATAGCTCATATAGATCACCAATATAATCTGGCAGGGTCATATGGCAAGATTACTAGGCGATGGTAAATATGGTACAAAAGCTTCTCACTAGGACCAACGCTTTGTTGGGTAATTGTGCGTTTGGTACGTATAAACCATGTTTAAAATGGGAAGTAAAACCTTTTCACAACGACACACTGTGTTCATATAATCCGTGATATAATTAAGGGGAGGTAAATATCAAGATAAACACAACTTAGTTTATTGAAAGTTTTTTATTTTCATACACCGATTCATTCTTATGTATTGAACATGTGTTCACCAACCATACATACAGTCATTCACCGTTACTGTGCTAGCACTTTTTGTTTGAATATCACTAAATGATGCACTATTTCTTGGTTATAAGTATGTGTCAACTAATGACACAACCATACAGATATGTAGGATTGATCTACTCTCTTTCTATTAGATGGAACAGCTCCTGTCTGACTTGTGTGTAATATACAAACCCTCACAGTGGATTCCTTATAGTTACACTTAACATCAGATAATCTTTTTTTTGCTAGTATGACCAAATCAATGAACAGATGTTATTCAAGAGTCTGAGAGAAATCGATACATAATGACATTCTATGTGTAACCAGTAGCTAAATTGTTTATTATCAAAAGTTTCAAATGATAAAGTAGAAGCATCAACCATCTCAGATAACAACTTGATGTCTTCTATCCTTTCGTTATATCTATATGAAACCATCCTTTGAAGCAGTTCACACCCGATGTACGAATGGTGTGGGGTGAGTCCTTCTTGTTCACAGGTCAAATGTCACAGGTAAAGAACAGACAAAGATTGTAGTTGTGAAATGTCTATGAAAAACATATGATATTCCTAGTCCATCCTTCCTTTAAGTTCTGTCGTTGTAACCTTGTCTTTCTCTCTGAAATAAACAAGATTCCATATTCTAAAAATAACATTACGACAAATGAATTGATGGATTTACAAATACAAAAAAAAATCTGTTTGAAAGACCAGTTGTCTTAAGAGACCAATTAAAAATCACACATTGCAACTATTGCCGTATTTATTCACCATTAAACTAAGGAGAAAAACATATAATCTTGGACTCAAAGAAGTGGGCTTATACAGGATAATGGCAGTTTGCATTTATACTGAACAGCAAATTATTTGGACAGGCTTATTACCAGACATCGGCTTATTGCTGGATAATTACTTCATGTTAAGTGAACATGTGTTCCTATCATATGGAGATTTGGACATTTTATACAATAGCATGACATTTTATGTTGGTTTGCAGGTACAGGGAAAACCTAGGCATCTTCCCACACTGAATTCTACACCCGAAAGTCCAGCATCCATAACTATTAGTTACATTTTTATTCACAATTATCTCCATTTACAGCACAGTATGACTTTTTTCTTTAAAACACATTTTCCCACGACTTGAGATAAGATTATAAGACTCTTTCATGCCCAGGGGTGTAAGATAGGGAAATTCCACCCAAAGAATTTTCAAATTTGGTGAAATCTGAGGCTTTGCCGAGGTTTTTTATCAAATTTGAAAATCATGAGGGTGTAATTTCCCGATCCTACACCCTTGGGCATGAAAGAGTATTTTTCTCTCATTCCAATCACCAGAATAAGCTCAGAAACCATGAAATTGCATTTGGACTGGCCATCATTCTGAAAATATAAAATCCCCCCCTGAGCTTTTTAGACGAAAACGAATTAGCCAGCCAATAAGCCATGTTAAGCATATCCCATATTTGCAAACAACGTTTGCACAGAAAAATATTTCACAAATTTCTAACCTGTACGGTAAATATGTAGTAAAAGGTTTTAATTTCATCATGTCACCTTTTCCGCATTGCGGCATCAGTGTTTTCCAAATTTGTGTCGTCAGGTCATTGTTGAGCAATTGTGACGTCACGTCACGTGAAATGGGGTGCAAGATAGAAATTTCCTACACCCCTTTATTTCCCTGGACAGCTCTATCTTACACACAGGGAAATGAGAGAAAGAACTGTACAGATATAAACTTACATGATATGGACCATGCAGCCCCATCCTGACACTGCGTCTCGGTCTACAGCACTCTGTAAGGCTTGGGATATCGTGTCCAGAAGTTCCTTTGGTCCCTGTCATTACAAGCATTCAACTCATTTAATATGATTTTCTATTGCAAAACACTGCATAGAGAAGTATAATGTTTGAGTATATCATATACATTACCATTAGGGTGACCAATACAGATAATTCTGACTTTAGGATTACTATTAGAGAAAACATTTTACTGTGTTTTACTATTGTGATACTGATACATTTAGCTAATTTCAGTCATTTGTATCATATGGTTTACTGTTTGTGCACAATATTGGATGTGTTTAACTTTTGTATACATAAATCTTCAACTACATATGAAACATGGTTTGATTAAAATCTATAATTGAAAGCATTTAGTAATTATCATCATGATTATTATAGAGCTGGAGTTTACCATGACACAATAACTCACCATATCTGGTTTCCATAGTGATTCACACATTCCATACATTTGTTCGGAGCAGGTACCACTGACAACAAATTCATCGGTCACCATGGGACAGCCAATCAGATCCATCGATGCAATGTAAGGTTCGTTAGTCTTCGCATCAAGACCAGCAATAACAGGTTCAACAAAATATGGACCAAACCTGAAGGAGTAAATAAATACATATGAGTGTAGTTCCAGCTGATTTTGTATTGTCTCGTTGAGCTTACAAATAATGTTTAGGAAGATTATTGAGGATCTGATAGTGGTGTCAAATATAATAAGTACAAATTTAATTGAGACTGAATTTGAGCCACGTACTCACAGCATAAACAAGATTCCTTTGTTACTCTCACATACCCAGTACCCACACTGTGATGTTCAGTGTGAAGGAGTACTGTCATGTAGCTCGAGTCACAGTAATTGGGGAAAAGATGTGGGGAATTGAGGGAGAGATGAGCTGCTTCAACACCATAAATTGATTCAATTTAATATTCAACTCTTTGGAACTGCCAATGGAGCATTTGAAAAAATGTTCACAATTGTAGTTAATTGTTGGTATATATACATACATAATACAAATTCTGGTTGCTTCAAAAAACTTAATACCATGGTACAGATCATTAAGCAAATTACTGAAGGTCATGGTATTTATTTAAATTTTACTGCTGGATATATATATAATATCAACACCTTTATTGAAGAGATGTTTCTGAAATGTAACAACCCTTGTGTGTCTGAACTTTAACTTATTCACCCCTGAAATTTCATAATGAACTATATTCTAACTTTTGAATTTGAAGATCAGTTCAAAAGTGTCTTCAGGGGTGAATGAGTTAATGTTCTATAGCTTTCTCTTTTTGTCAATTTTAGAACGATGTCATTCTATAGCTGCAGGTCTGTAGTTTCATTGGTCGTGTATTTGATGATGTTAGTGGCTATAGCAGGGGTGGAATTAAAAAAAAATATAGGGTTGTACAGGCCCTAAGGTCCAGTTAAAATAAAAATTCACTGGTCCAACAAGGGCTGCAGGCGCTCAATACTAGGGAAATCCAGGATCATTTACACATTTACATGCCCCCTCCCATGAAAATTCGGAAATCTAGAAGCTCTGTTGTGTATTCTAGTGCATTCTGGGCTTAAAATAACGCTTTTCAAATCTGCTGAAATTTCAGATTTATATATGAATTTAGAAAATATCTACTGGCCCAGCAGGATAGCTTGTTGAAAAACCTACATGACCACTGGCCACAGCTGGCCAGCAGTTAATTCCACCCCTGCTATAGATCTCTTGGCAAGCCAATGAGCAATGAATCGTAACTACCATGCATGGCCACCGAAACTGATCAGCAGAGTAGGGACTGTACGTACTATATGTTTGTCAGTACGTAGTACTGAAGTCCTCTTTTATGATCAGTGTTGAAACAGCCATATCAGTTTTAACAATATAATGCTACATACACAATTCAAGAACATTTTCTCAAAAAGTTAAAATATTACGATTATGTTTTAAATTTTACAGTAGGTTAATAGGTTGTTTGTTATTTACATTTAACACGTAAATTTGACGTACTGAATTGATTGTACTGTGTATTTTAGTACTTGATTGTACTGTGTATTTTAGTACTTACCTCCTTTCATATAACAAATTGGATACCATACTCATGAATGTCTTTGGTTTAAGTCTCCTGTTTTCACGAAGTTCATACAGATTCACACGGAATTGTAATTTTTGAGCACTGCAAATAATAAAAAAAAAAATTTAATGTGGTACAATTGTAAATTATATTTGTTGTTATATTCCTGAGATTTCTATGCTTATTGCCTGTATATAAGGACCTAACTTTTAGAAATGCCCTATGATCACTGGTGATACTGAAGAATGAACATATTTAAAAGTCTATGTTTGATCCCATTTGAAATTCTCTAAGGAAAAGTATCCATGTTTCTGGATCCATATTTGTATATAAATTTGCGTGAAGAATTTTACAACTAGTCAAACTTCCATAAATTGCACTTCGAATTGTGGCAAGGTCAAGATTTCTCCCTTTTTATTACAGTAATAACACTACTTATATTCTATTCGTGAATCAAACTTTTATGAGTCAATTAATTATGAAAACATTGAAAATTACAACTTATAATTTGAAGTGAAAAATGAACCTGTATGAGAGTAATGAAATGTCCTGCAGTCATTTAATTTTAATACATTCACCTAATTATTTACAGGAAATAAACTGACACTGATTAACTCACTATTATTTTCTCAAATACAGCAGTGTGAATTATTATGACACAAGGTGATAATCCGTTAGCAGTGATTACTCTGCAAGAAACATTCACCAGAATTACTTTTGAATCATAAACATTGACCAAAGTCGAAAAAAATGGTATGTACATGACTATGTATGTGTTTTATATATTGACTAATGACGTTATTAACCTACTTTTGTAAAAAAAAAAAAAAATGATATCCATATAATTTAGTTTTAATTCCTTTTTTGAAAACACTACAACAAAGGGGAAATCTAACTGATAAATGAAGAAATATAAAACTTGATAAGATCACCATGCAATCTACAGTAGTGTACTATTCTTATTTAGTTATTATTGTAAATCTATATTTATACATTTCAAATTAAATTTCTTAGTCTGTGTTTCATCACATACAAATCACATTCTGTCTTGTGTACAAAATCTTGATCTTTGATGTTCAACACTTGTGAGTCGAAGTCTACAACTTTCAATTTTTTCTCAATGGTCCCACAAAGTTTAAAACATCAAAGTTTGACTGTGTAGTGTACATACATATTTCAATTGGAAAAGTATTGAAATTAATTGTTCTTTGCAAAAGAGTGCTTAATATATCAGCTTGCTGCTAAGCATTCAACTTTAAAGGTAATGATCTTTTTAATGTAATTGGCAATTCAGCTTGCTGCTAAAGCATCCAACTTAAAGGTAATGATCTTTTTAATGTAATTGGCAATTCAGCTTGCTGCTAAAGCATCCAACTTAAAGGTAATGATCTTTTTAATGTAATTGGCAATTCAGCTTGCTGCTAAAGCATCCAACTTAAAGGTAATGATCTTTTTAATGTAATTGGCAATTCAGCTTGCTGCTAAAGCATCCAACTTAAAGGTAATGATCTTTTTAATGTAATTGGCAATTCAGCTTGCTGCTAAAGCATCCAACTTAAAGGTAATGATCTTTTTAATGTAATTGGCAATTCAGCTTGCTGCTAAAGCATCCAACTTAAAGGTAATGATCTTTTTAATGTAATTGGCAATTCAGCTTGCTGCTAAAGCATCCAACTTAAAGGTAATGATCTTTTTAATGTCATTGGCAACTGTGGCTAAATGCTATTCATTACTGTAAAACAATGAAACTTTGACACATACACCGTTTGCACATCCGTTGCCAGGCCTGGTAACCCTATGTACAGTCTTGGTCCCATCTCAAACATTTTCTGAAAGTTTGTGCTAACAGTTTGAGCCTGTATTCCAAACCTCCTGTCAGCAGCAATTGCCACACAGTTCTTTCCCTTCATGGCAATGATAGCTGCACCATTGTACTCGAGGATACTCTAAAAAAAAAACAGAAATTAAAATAGAGTCTTCTGTACAAATGGATATCTCCAGTTAACGTTGGAATAAATACAATCTGCATGGTTTTATCACAAGTATTAATCAGGTTGGGCACAACAGCTTATAAAGGTAATAATCCTGCATTTGGGGAACAGTTACTCATTTGAGTAACAATTTTATTACTGAAATGGGGAATAAAGCGAAATGGAAATACACAAAGTTCCTTTAAACATAATGAACAAAGACGGGCATCATTCTTTCAACATATTCCAATAAAAGATACAATGAGATGCACTTGTGTGCAAAATAATGTTAATTCAGTTGTCTAAACCTTTGTGGAAATGACAGATGGTATGCCCCTCCATTGCTTTATATAGTGTGTTGTAGAGTAGCTATACATGTATAGCAGTAGCACACAGACAAAATCATGCTCACCTGTCACATTTGCACAGATTGATCCCATTGACACTGAAGTCAATGGAGAACAAAATCAGTGATATTGTTTGTCATTTTCACCAAAAGTAAGACATCTGATAACTTTTTGTGTACAATTCGTTGTGTTACTTACTGGATTTAGTTGAAAGAATAACGGCCTTTTTTGCTCCAAGTTTTAAAAAGAACTTCGTGTGTTTTTATTTCACTTTATTCTCCATATCAGTAATACAAATTTTACTCAAATGGTATAATCAAATTTTACTCCGATGGCATAATCATCAAACTGATGGAGCCCTCGTATCAAGAAGAAGCAGTTGCCCAAATGCAAGATTACTATATCCAAATGTGTGTTGATGGTTTCAAACGCAAAAACCCTAATACATTAAGAAGTTGGACATTACTAGGTCTAGTATATAGTAAAGCATACGTTTAGAATATATATCATCTATTTACCGAAAGACTTTAAAACAGTACACATCAATAACAAAAACGCGTAGATTACAGACCGAACATTCAGTCACAAAACCGGATCGTTGTGATTTGTGTGACCAAAACACATTTTCCATAAACTCACCATTGTCCACGTGTATTAAGTCGCGAGCTTGACACTATAAAATATTCTGTGTTATTGAATCCACCAGTCCAGGTAGTTTAAAAGGTTATTCGCGTTCTAGCCGGCAACATGCAAGTCACTATGGGCAGTATGGCGGTGAAGAATTACCGACGAAGGGACACAACTCTGTTTATGAACATTACACACAGTCGTTATCTTCGAATATATTATTGACATTAACTAATCCAGAATGTGAATCTTTTATGTTGTATTTGCAACTGTAAACTTCTTTGTCGTGTTAACAGTGATCCAGCTTGAAAGGCTTTTGTTACTTAAACATTCAGGATTCCACAAATAATTGAATTGAAACACACTTCGTTTGAAGATATAGATTACTTTTTCTACCACAAAAAAAAGTTAAATCATGATGATGATGTCACGGACTTATCAAATACTTTCCAAACAGTCAAAAATAGTTAAAATGGCAATGTAAATATCTAATTAAATTGAAAATGTTAAATACAATTTCAAAGTGAGTTTAAAATGAGTTTTGGGATAAACTCAGCAGCCCAGCTGTCAAAATAAAAGTACATGTAGGTCTATTATTTCATCATCAGTTACTGGTAATATAACCCATGCCAGTAATTTGTATTTCCCTCAATCCCATCATGCAGTACGGTGGCCGAGTGGTTAAGGCGTTGGACTTAAGTTCCAATGGAGCTCTCTCCGCGTGGGTTCGAACCCCACCCGTACTAGTATTTTTCGTTATAATTCACGTGATCTCAGAGGTATTTCATGCCAGTATCAACTTCATCTCAACTATTACGGTACCCATTCTCTTTTTAGCAATAATTATACGCCGTGCGCTTTCAATTCAGTGTTTATATAAAAATACTATATTTATTTTGCAACAATTATGAAACAAGTTATTTCAACTTATTATATTAATCACTCTTGTTGGCCCGGAAGTTGGGGGTGGGGTGGGGTGGGGGATGGGGGCTTATGTTGGAGGAAATACCCGAGAAACCCCACGCGGTCGGGGGAAGGTGACCCAAACCTTTTCAAATCCAATCGGGAAAACGAACTGAAGTGCGCTATCCACTGTGCCACCCGACCATAAGCCAGATTACTGTCGATCATGGAGTTGATATTGAAATATAAAAGCTGTTTTTCTCTCTTGATACATTAGAGTAGTCAGCGACATATTTAAAGCAATTATACGTCTCTGGGTAGTGGCGGTAGAGAGAACAGCGTGTTTTCGCGGGAAAATGTGAGCGTTAGAGGTCCTAGCAACGGCGTCAGTAATTAACCCTCTGCGTGCCGCATGGATTTTACGTTAAATGTCTTTGCCACCAAGGCCGATCAAGTTTTAACCTCAGTGTTGACGTCATGCTGGGTTAATAGTATGACGTCATAACCTTTATTTCAACCTCTTGAAATCCATTTTTTTATGAAATCATCTCTCCTAACTTTTATTTTTCATGTGTCATTTTAAATCTATTTTAACATTGAAATGTTACGCCCTCTGAGAATATTGTCTTATTTCTTTTCACCTACAATAACGTAACGTCAGAGGTTGACGCACATAGTGTGAATCACGTCAGAAACTTCAAATTTTACCCCTTTCCCAATGTAATGTGGAAACAATTATTGTGTTGTATGGTAAACAGTTGGAGACTTTAAATCAAAGTATAAAGAATGATTAGTTTCTTTAATGATATTATGCGCATGTATAAATGTCAACAGCGTAATTTAAAAATCACAAAAAGACAGGAAACCCGTAATATATATATAGTTGTGTACTGTTTCATGTTGTTTAGGATGTACATTTCTGGGCAATATAAAATTTAGGAGAATGAATTGTGTCAAAAGTCCACGAATCACTCTGGTTTTAGCCTTATTTACCCACTCTTTCAATCTTTTTTTTTAGAAATTCGCACAACAGTATTATTTTGGAACTTAATGAACGCTTGACTGTACAATGTGATGATTACAGGACCGTGACGAGACTCTAGAATGACGATTACAAGACAGGAAGTCCAGTGTAACGTTTACATGACGGGACTATACAGTGTGACGATCACAGGACGGGACACGGGACTATCAAGTGTGACGATCACAGGACGGGACTATCAAGTGTGACGATCACATGACGGGACACGGGACTATCAACTGTGACGATCACAGGACGGGACGCGGGACTATCAAGTGTCACGATCACAGGACGGGACTATACAGTGTGACGATCACAGGACGGGACACGGGACTATCAAGTGTGACGATTACAGGACGGGACTATACAGTGTGGCGATCACAGGGCGGGACACGGGACTATCAAGTGTGACGATCACAGGACGGGACTATC
>NW_018403984.1:1289357-1307536 GCF_002113885.1 Mizuhopecten yessoensis
CGGGACTATCAAGTGTGACGATCACAGGACGGGACTATACAGTGTGACGATCACAGGACGGGACTATACAGTGTGACGATTACAGGACGGGACTATCAAGTGTGACGTTTACATGACGAGACTATCAAGTGTGACGATCACAGGACGGGACTATCAAGTGTGACGATCACAGGACGGGACTATACAGTGTGACGATCACAGGACGGGACTATACAGTGTGACGATTACAGGACGGGACTATCAAGAGTGAAGATAACAGGTCGGGACTATCAAGTGTGACGATTACAGGTAGGAAGTATCAAGTGTGACGATCACAGGACGAGACTACTCAAGTGTGACGATTACAGGACGGAACTATCCAGTGTGTCGATTACAGGACGGTACTGTACAGCGTGACGATTACAGGACGGGACTGTACATTGTGGCGATTACAGGACGGGACTGTACAGCGTGACGATAACAGGACGGCACTGTACAGTGTGACGATTACAGGACAGAACTTTACAGCCTGAGGATTACATGACGGGACAGACGACTGTATGAGTTATTTAGTTCTGACTTTAAAAAGTTTGACAACATAATGCAAGCATGCATATAGATAGATAATAAATATGTGTTGGAAAAAAATCAAATTAAGACGCAACTCCCATACGTTTTCTTTCCATGAAAACCTTTCAACAGGTTTTGGGCAAGCGAGGTACTTTCGTGTACTCTACTGTCAGCTGTAACGAAAACAGAGAATAGAAAAACACAATAGATATATAGGCAAAGCATCTCTTTCTGGCATATTTTTCGGTCCATCTACAATATTTCTGTGGTGATATAATTCACGGTCTACAGGTTCTGTTAGAAAAACTCTTATCCATAGGCGGTGTACGTCAGCCATTACCAAAATTATGTCAGGAAGGTTGTGACGTCATACTCGTAACATGTATACATACATGTATATATACGGACTAAAAATAAAGAGTTATGCACTTAAAGTATTTTTTTGGACTGTTTCAAACAATAAATTACGCTTTTAATTATTGTGATTAAGAGAACATGTAAGTTTTGTTTTGTGATTTTTCTAACAATATTTTTTACGATCATTTATATAGGGATTGAACGGCATTTGTTCCATTTTCATACCGGCAAGAACATGGTTCCTGAAACAGCCTTACGTCACCAAAATGTTTTATACTAACGGTTGTCTCATGTTCATCGAGACGGGAGACGAAACTTCAAAATGACGCTGATAGAATTGCGTTCATAGCTCTATGAACGCAATTTCTCCTGGTAATGCTTATAGAGGAACTTGCAGTGGAGACATAGTCCCTTTCAAAGAAAATAACGTCTCGATTTCCGTTTATTGTAATCATGTTTATGTTGCTCTAACTTTCCGTCCTCCTATCTTAGTTGCGAGGTCATACACCCTAAACAAACAGAAGCAAATAACTGACTCATCTCACAAAGGATATTAATATATATATTCATGACATGAACGAGATATAAGCCTCTCGGCTGGACACAGCTTCTCCCGAACTGGCATGTCGGTCTCTGATCTATCGGATTTCTCGACTCTTTACATACCTTATACCAAACCAGAACTTCTCTTATGATGAGAGCTGTCGTTTCCAAGAAAATGCAATTTCAATATATATCGTTGTAAATTATTTTGAGCATATTTGTGAAACGCATAACAAAGGCCAAAGTTAACTTACATACAGAAATGTTGTAATGCTTCTTCCCCGCCACAGCGTAGGACAAAGCCGGTCGCCTGGTCGCGACCAACACCTTGATTGGGCGACTAGAAATTGTCAAAAGATGGATAGTTACTGGCTCAAAAATAAATCATTGGGCGAGTACATTATTATTCTCAAAATCGTAGTTTACTCCCATAAATTAACCATCCCCAACTTCGGAACACACATTTTCGGAAATCCTGTACTCTGGGTCACGCCGTTAAAATAACGTGCAAGTGCATCAGAATTGACACAGATAGTCAACATGGCGGATACAAACAAGGGCTGGGGATTTAAGTAAGTTAACTAATGTGTTTTTATAAGTCGTAAGTTTTGTTCGCTGTAAGTTACTATTTTACGTTGTTTGGTCTGCCGTATCACCAGTACTGGTTGCCGACCATTTCTCGCCAAAGCGCGTGTATTGTGCGATGTCACGCGAACTATCGTGTTTTTTTCACACACAATCCAAAGAAGCTGTATTTTTAACCACATAGGCAAAATTTTAAGACTTAGCTGTCCTGTACGTCGGAGATATCAGGTAATGAACCCTAAGTCGACCCAAAATCGCCAGCTGATCGTCAGCTGTATGTATACCTTCCCGCAATGGCACTTTGTTTCTGCCGGTATTCCAGTCAATGTCCGTTGAATAAGCCGTTTCGTTACCGTTGAATCTGATTTGCTTGATCTTTTACACCCCCCCCCCCCCCTTCTCGGAAGACCCTGTGGATGTTACTTGTTAGACTGTGTTGTACATGTAGCTTGCTAAGGTGTCCCCTCGCAGGAACTGTGTGTTGGAGTGCCGACCCTTCACACCCCGCTTCAAGTCTTCCCTGGATGCCACGTCTTTCGAGATGTAACCAATCTATTCTTGGTTGTCAGACAGTCTTCCCTAGCCGTCACTGGTTGTCCAGTTGGAAAACTTACTTACATACAGCAATGTTGTTGATGCTGCTTCACCGCCAACATCCTCAGCCGAGGCCATTCATCATTGTAGTTTGACCCCTTGCTCGGTACACTTCAGGATGGGGGTCCACAGTCGTGATCATTCACTGCGCGTCGGTGGTGGTTCTCCAGCTACTGTTGTCTCTTGAATTTGAAAAAAATGAAATCGAAGAGGAAATCATAAGAATTATTGAATTCCTGGTTGAACGTGAAAAGGGTTTTGGTCACCTACCAGACCACAACGAGTAACGATCAATGGTACAACCTCAAACCTGAAACCAGTAACAAGTGGAGTCCCCCAAGGGAGTGATTTAGGACCAATACTGTTCCTGATCTATGTCAACGACAGCTTTATCTCGTAACTACGTGACCTGCTGGACACAACACAAGGATATTTTAGACGTTTGGCCATCGTCTGTAAACTGACACAAAAAATACCGGAAGTTCGTCCGAAAAACATAAGAAATAATCACTGATTAAAAAACCACGCATACATATGCAGTTTTGCTTAATGCACTTTTTATCTTGCTCAAAATGAGCCCATACCTGAAAAAACGGTGATATATTTCATTCATGAACCGGTCTATTTTGCTGTCTGACAAACGTACGAAAATGTCGTGTCACCGGCAGCCGTGTTTCCGAAGAGCCAAGGAGACATTCTTATATCGATAACCAGTGTTTTCAATGAAACGAAAACCTTGTAATGCAATGAACTTGACCCATTTTCACCAATTTTTAACAGAACAAAGTGAGAAATAACTTACCATCAACCAAAACCGATATAAGACTTCAGAAAAAAATAATAACAGATTCTATATTATAACTAAATAAATTAAATAAATAAAATTATAAAATTACATGAATTCGTTCAAGTTGACATATTGAAAAATCAATTAAAAATGTGAAATTAAAAAAAAAATGGTTTTGATAATTAATTTGACGATCAAAGATTGTTTTTTTTTTTATTCCAAACGGAGCTTTTGTTCTTGCAGGTCACTGAAGAGAATTTCTTAATAGTGTATTCGAGTTATCTGTCTTTGAACAGTAAATCAAAATAGACACACGGAAACATATAACGGCTACTTCATCCCTGTTCAGACGGGTGAAATTTGTTAAAAATTGTTTGTTCTGTTTTTCTTTAAAATACAGTTTTATGTTGCTAGTTTTTTGTTTCCAATAGTAGATTGTTTACATATTTATGACAGTCATCCGTAATTTCAACAGTTTTCTGTTGATATGAGTACGAAATCGCGGTCGCTTCTTAAGTGCGCGGAAACCGGTAACACGATCGAGAATACTCCAACCCTACCAGATACAGAAATGAACCTGTAATTGTAAATAGCTAGCAACCAGAAGTCAAATTAGTACGCGTGTGTACAGCATACATGAAAAGAAAAGAACATGATATACATCACCACCAGCTACTAGCTAGCTTACAACGAAGTCATCTGAGCGAAAACGTGAGTTTTTCTGGTTAATCTGGTTTCCTCATACATTCCGGGCCAAATGAGAAATGCATGTATCGTAGGAGACGACTGATATGGGGACCTCCTGCAGAATTGTGGAATTGCTTTGGTGTCCTCTATTTGGGGACACAAAGGTGACCACGTAGATCTGCTGCACCCATTGCAATTTTTGGTATTTTTATCTTTCTTCTTCTAACTACCTTTTATTTCCTAGCGCTTTGCTTGGCAACACTCCACTTTTGGCATTTATGTTGAGCGTTCGCCCGGCTGAGGAAGGAAATGGGCTCTGTTCCCAGGCCGGGACATACCAAAGTCCTTAAAAATAATAATGGTAGTTGTTATTCCCTGCTTGACGTTCAGCTTTTAGGGAAATTGCAACTGGTTCACCCCTTGTCAGTATAAGATGACCGGGCGGAATGTGATTGGCATTTCGGTGAGATAGCACTATAAAGTCGGCATCAGATTCGAGCTATCACAAGGAGGCAACATACTCTGCCCCCTGCATACACGCATACACGACACTGCACACAGAGGCACGTCCTTAAATAACGTTAGCTGTTAATAGGACGTTAAACAAAATTAAACCTAACCAAACATTGCAACACCGTTCTCGTTGATGAAAACGTACAGCTTACAGGGTTTTTAGGGGTTTAATTCTTGATATAAAACTTTCCATGGATCATTGTAGCAATTATTTTCATTTTGTGTATCATGTTTGGAGATCTTTAGGTAATAGGATTACTGAAGAGATTCCGATTACCGATCCGAAAATACAATAAATGTGTATGTGATGGGTTCCATTTTGCATACGGTGAGGACACCAAAAAATAAAAACATTTACAAGTACATGTAACCCGATTTTCCCGAACTCTTATGATCCATCCCTCAGCTTACTGGGGGCACATCATTCTCTTCATATATTTGATTCCTTGGTTTCAGGAATGTTTTATAATGTAACTCCAGCTGTTAGAATTTGAAAAGTTTAAGCAAATTACTGTGCAACAGGTTCTAAGTTGGTTGATAGCCGCCATTTTGAATTTAATTTAACCCCCAATAAATGAAATCACCCCAAACAAATTAAATCTCTTCGTGAGCTAGCAGTTCAGTTATTCCTACCGAGTTTATGCAAAAATTGGAAGACAGACTTAAGAAATTGATAAAAATGCATTTTTCTAGATGACCACCATGGACTAACCCAAAACAACATTTGATTACATGACACAGGGACCTTTCCTGGTAAGTCTTGAGTAAATCACTGTGGTGGAAGTAAACACGTTTAAAATGTAAACTGTTGACAGAAAATTAACTATGGTGCAATACACATTGTCAGCTAAATCTGACAGTCTGAGTTTGAGAAGAATATTTATTTTTCTTCAAAGGTGGCGGCCATATCGGCCGTTTTGGATTTCAGAAATATATCAATACATTGTCTGCATCATTTCTGATCAATATTACCAGTGGTGAAGATGCTCAAAACGTCAAAACTTTACCGAAGTAGTTCTTATATGGATTCAGTGATCTGACAGAGGTAAATGTGAAATGTTTATCGATTTCTGGTTTTTCAGAACACAATTTATCAATTTCCTAAGTATATTTTAGTAGATAATATAACTAGAATTCCAAATCAAGAGGCCCAGGGGCCTTGATAGCTCACCTGGACATTCTATTCTAATTTAAAACCTGTTAACTACTGTACACTTTAATCAAATAGCGCAAAAAAATATAAGCTGTAGCAAAGATTCAATCACACTAAGGATCTGACTGACATTTGTTTCTCCATGCCCACCAAATTAAAATATGTTTATATGGTAGTGATCTCAATTCTTCCTTTACAATAGGATGGGGCATGACCTAAGGTTCAATCATAGTAGCATGAAAGTAGTCATCTCTTCATGGTTACGAATTGTATATTTGATAATATGAAGGTGATCTGAACTGGTTCTGTTATGATCCAACAAGTAAGCCACAAGGGGTTGGGCTGGATCCCTGAACCAATCCTTGTAGCATGTATAAATTTGTCTCTTCAATTGTATGTTATAGGGAAGGGATGCAATATAATTGGTAATTTGCAATTTTTGTATGACTCCAACCAGGGAAGCTTTCAGCTCAATATTATGATTTTTCAGTTCTTCAGCAGAAGTCGTTTGAAGTTTTGGACATATTTGACCTCTTTTACCTTGAAACTAAGTCAGTGTAACTAGGTCATAAAATTCATCAGCCTCTATATCACAAATCTACAAGCCAAATGTCTTGATCTTAGACCTTTTGCTACTTCAGAAGAAGTTTTATAAGTTTTTGTCATATTTGACTTCTATGACCTACAAAGTATTTCAAGGTCGCTTTTCTTTGCAAACTCTATTGACTCTATCTGAGGAAGCTCAAGCTCAACACATATCATGAGCCTAGGCCTTTGGGTTCTTCAGAAGAGGTCATTTGAAGTTTTTTTTACCTTTGTCACCATGAAAGGTCAAGGACATTTTTGTTCAAAAACTTTGTTGGGCTCCATAAATGAAGCTACCAGCAACATTTCATGTTTCTAGGCCTTATGGTTCTTCACAAGAAGTCGTTTGAATTTTTTGAAATATTTGATCTCTGACTTTGAAAGTAAGTCATTTGTCGTTTTTGTTCAGAACCTTTGTTGGGCTCTATCAAAGGAAGCTACCAACCAAATACAATGACACATAGCCTTTTTGGTTTTAAGAATAAGTTATTTAAAGTTTTTGACATATTTGACCTCTGTGACCTTGAAAGATAGTCAAGATCATTTTTAGTAGTAAACTTTGTCAGGCCCCAACCTGGAAAGCTACCAGTCAAATATCATGATTCTAGGCCTTTGATTCTCCAGAAGAAGTGGTTTGAAGGAAAGTTGATGACGGCAAGTCAGTATAATGAAACTTGATTTAAGCATAACAAATATTTAATGCCATTTCTTCAAAAAAAGAATCTGAAATTCCGAAAGTTATACTGAACTTCTATTACGAACTTGTACATATGCTATAGGTACAGTAAAATATTAAATTTAACCAAATCCACACGCAATTAGCACTTAGTATTTATTCTTTTTTACCTCCTTTACCCTGATGAAACATAACATCAAAACAAATGATTTTGATGATAATGGACAGATTTTTGGATCTCTTGCAATTATGCTTGATCATATATATAGGATCTTACATCCTTTTCCATTTCATATGAGATTAATGAAACAAGTCTAAGAATTTTTCAATTTAGCGAGCTAAAATGAAAAAAATTGTGACAAGTTTCATAAATTTCATATGAAATGAAAACGATTGTAAGATCCTTTTTACCACATAATCAAGATTTGTGTCATTTATTCGTGTTAAACGACAAATTTCATGCAACTTTTAAATGTTAAAAGTCAACATTTTGACACCAGTGAATTAAACAATTGAAACTTACAACCAATTACAAGGCTAATAGGTCATATTACATGGGTTGATATGGGGAGGTGGGCAGGGGCATGCTCCCCCAGATTTTTTTTAAATCTAGAAGCTCTGTGGTGCATTCTGGGCTTATAATAAAGCTTTTTTAATCTGTTTAAATTTTAGATACGGACTAGGGTTTTTAAGGGTCATTTCTGGCCTCATCAGGGATTTTGAATTTGTTGCTATATATATACGTTATCTTGAATAAATGAAGTATGCAAATATGAAACTTCAAATTAAACAACTGGTATTGGAGATGGCATAACAAAGAGAGGTGTAAATCCACAATTTTCATAGTAAAATGCTTACATTTCGTCTGTTGTGTGCTATTCACATTGAAAATTTGCCATTTAAAAGCACTTCAATTAAACCCTTTTCAAATTTTGAAAGCCTCCGCATGGACCAAACAAATAAATATCTGACATGCTTGAACATTGTCATACCAGTGTTCATTTATAGAAAGGAATTCTTGTTTGTCACTTACAGAGGTTTTCCTTTCTGCATGCTAACTGTCCCAAAACATCATACTTTGGCTATTTCTGCATAGCAACACAATTTTGTTGCTATGGTAGGGTATTAACGCATGCACTTTGAAAATATTCTGCACCAAGAAAGATAGCCCCAATTAACCAATATATGATGTTTATAACAGAAGTTGATAAATCAATTCAAGGTTATATTTTTTAATTTTTATGAGACCGAAAAGAACCCATAAATGCCCCAAATCCTTTCCAAAATAGCTACTGGCCCTGCGGGAAAGCTTGTTGAAAAACCTACAGGTCCGCCCAGAAAACCACCTGCCACGAGCTAGCGGTTAATTCCACCCCTGCAAAATGTTGTTTCGATGGTACTTTGAGCATTAAAAAGAACAATTGAAACACCTTTCAATATAATTAACCTTAAAACACTCCACAATATTTCTGTCCTGCAGAAATATGCTATTTGAGTTTGTAAGCAAAGGACACATCCAATAGTCTCTTCAATTGCTGCATGACTGACAGGTTGAGTCTATGTCCACACCCAATTTTCCCATGGTCATGAAATAACAAACACTCGTGAACAATTATGAAATGTCTAATATGAATCATTTTCGCTGAGATTTCTCGCTGCTGCCAAGATGTGTCGTCAAATGTGACACAGATACCGGACCTCCGGTCATCCTGATCTACTATGTAGTGGCTGGCAAAGGGGGTCCAAATTGATCCATAGTCTGTACCACTAAATTCAGGTATTCGAAAAAGGAATTCACACTGACACGTAACAGTCTTGCTTCTTTTGCTTCAAAATGACTGCAATCACAAAAAATAAGCAAATTACATTACACAACTAAATTGTAAAATGTGAAACTTCCTGTCAAACTTGACGGACTTAGAGACTAGTAACAAAGATGTATAAAGTGGCAAAAGGGAAAGAGGTCAAAGCATGCTTAGATGGACATTGTTACAATTTTGCTACAACAATAACAAGAAGCCAAGAGGATCTGCATCACTTGTATTCAAACAATCAAGACAAAAATGTTCTCTTTAAATGTAGTATTTCCCCTATTTTGGGCTCTGCTGTTCAGCACCCAGGAGGATAACACCCTTCATTTATACCATGTTAGATACCTAGTCCAAAGACACCTGATTTGATTTAAATGTGTTCAGGAGGAGGGAGAGAGGACTTTTAAAGACCTTAACATTCAAAATACACCAACCAAGATTACAGTGTGTTTTTTCTTTACACGATAAACAATTCCTAGTTCTCAAAGACAAAGTTTGTATAAACATTATGTATATGGCAATTAGTTGGGATCTCCATTGGTTCCATGTTATGACCCTTGGATGGTTATATATGGGCTTAGTCGGTGTCTCAACTGTTTCAAAATGATCTCCCAAGATCTAGTCCCCTGGGGCCAGCATGTACATATGTCTCTTTAATAATGCCCAGATATTATAAATATATACTAAAGGGTGGGGATCTCAACATTTTTGACACTGTCCTTCAGTCAAAAGGGATCAGCCTCTCTGTTTGTACATTTTGTAGTCATTACCAGTACATGAGAGTATACTAATTCCAACCAAATATGGTAAATATTTATCAAAGGAGAAATTACTGAAAGGAGCACAGAAAATATTGCCTTCTTGGCCCCACCTCTAAGCCCTTTCATAACAAGCAAAATACATGGTACATTTGATTCCTCTTGTTCACTCAGTGAGTCTGGAACTTGACTGGTTTTAAGAACATGTGCCACTCTACACAAAAATTCCTACATGAATTATATATGTGCCCTACCACTCTAGGGGTTCGCATCCACTTATACAACATTGAGACCCATAGGACTATAAGGACCGACATTTCAAAAGTGGTTAAAATCTCAAAGTCTCAGTACTAAAGGAGTAGTACGTAGGAATTTATTTCCAATATTGAACCCCATTAATCTGCCCCATTAAAAGGAGCCACACCTTCTGAATCGTGTCAAATTTTATCAAAATAACCTTAGTCATTCTTGACTTATATAAGTACTCACTAAAGAAGTGCTAATTGTGAAGGTTACATTCATGAATCATATGTACGAGTAACATAATTCTTACACATGGAGTTGGTTATCCTTGACTACCATGGACTTTTTTCCACCTCCCCTTTTAGGCTCCTTATCCACACTTAGAGACCCATAGGCAATAGTGGCCTCCTCTTTGGATGGAAAGGGCACACAAAGATTTCTGAAAATGATAAATATTTCATTAGTTAAATTCTTCAAAAATGGACTGATTAATTGACATGTCATGTTAATAATAATGCTGATAGATTATTTTCATGGAGACATCAGGCTTGCCTTGATTATAACACACTTCGTTAACGTCTCTATGTACCACATTCATGACTAAAGTAGAAGTTCAATATATATCCTAATTCCAAACTTTAATTCAAATGTTAATTGGAATATCGTCGATATGTCATTATCAGAGCAGTGGCGGATCCAGAGACCTATCTGGGGGGGTTTCCATGTGGGGAAAAATTGAGGAAAATGGTGAAAATACATGATTTTTAAAGAAAATTCTCGGGGTGGGGGGTTTCCTGAAGCCCAAAAAAACCCTCTGGATCCGCCACTGCAGAGGGTTCAATTATCTTCTACTTCTACCACTTGGTGGCCACCATCAATCAGTTGATAATTCTGCCACTTGTTGTGCGATGCGCTAAGTTAAGGTGCATAGTTTAAAACTTGATAAGAATAGTTTGTGAATTGTGCAGTTGAAAAAACAAGTGTTCAGAATATTATTCCTTTGCGGCCAAGTGAGACTTGAAGGATTCAAGACTCACAGCATCTATCTGGATGCTTATTGAACCAGAACTTTTTTCCAATACTTGCATTACAAAATCGGTTCACTTTTGGTAAAAACCAGTCTATTTTAAAGTGGTTTAGAAACCATGTCATGATGTGTTTGGACTAAACAGTAACATGTATTGTTATTTTTGTATGTTTTAGAATCATGATGCCAATTTCAGATCAATTTTAAATATTACATGGACAGGTATTCTGATTTCTGCTCCATCTTGATATCAATTCACCATATTTTGGTAATTTGTCTGTTATTTAGTGACGGTGTCGTCCACATGAAGCCGAAGGAGATAAATTTCCATAAGGCCGGATATAAATGGTATTCCCCATACACATGCGCAATACGGTATTTCCGGTGTCTCGTGTCAACAGCTTGTTTGAGTCACCAAAGACGGATATCTGTGGAATTGTGATGAATTTGTGTACCTATCATAATATTTGGACATGATGTGATGTAGATATCATACCTAAGACTTCATACCCTTCGTCAATATATAGTTTTTCACTTTTTATTCAAAACATGGGCCTACTGTTCACAAGACTCTGGAACCTTTTTACGAACGAAGGTAAGTTGAGAAGGAAGAAAGGACTTTAAAAATGTCCTATGTACACATGTCTTGGTGTTAGTCAAGCGATACATTGAAAAAGCTTGAGGGCATTTGATTTGAGAATAACTGAACTTATGATAACAAATAATCAGATGGATGGGCGTTATCAAAAAAATGTTTCAATGCCGTAAATACCATTGGTGTTATCGGTGTGAGTGTCGACATGTCTTGAAATTAGCTGAACTGGGTTGAAGAATCGGTGAATAAGTCATGAAGATCAGTCATCATCAAACTGGCATTACTAGTACTTAAATGATAAGTGATAAAACAGGGCTAATCAATTGAAGTATATGTTTTGCGCAATCTTTTTATTACAAAGATAATAAAATTTCTATGTCCATCATAAACTCCTGTGCATAGTAGGTCTAGTATATGTGTATTTGAATTAAACCACACCTAATATCACTACCTGAAGTGTACAATATATTCTTGAATTCTGTACCAGCAGAGAAACAGAAGGCCCAAAATGGAAATGAAAATGTCACAATCATAAACCAGTTAAAGTTGCTTACAATATTTTCCCCTAGATACATTCTGATATCTTTAATTTGCAAGCAGAAAGATATCGGATTATATTTATAATTATCATCAGTATTTTAAACTTAAACCCAGTATACCCAAAGTAAACATGCTCTCCTATATATATATGATGTGTTAGTGTATCTAAAATCTAGTTACCATGGAAAAGACCAAAAACAATTCTGATGTAAATAATCTATATTTAATTCACCTGTCAATTTTGATTTAAATACATATCAAATGATGAAACTGTACAGTAGAAATAAAAATTCAAGAGGCTACTTGTTTAACAAGACTTTCTATATCTTTGGGAACCAATATTGTGTACATCGTAAACTTATAAATGCCAAATTCAAACTCTGACAGCAGTTCCTGATTGCTTCCCCCTTATACTATAGTATTTATGTCGACTAAACTGGTATATAAATATCCACACATAAAAAAAAGATAAATAACATTATAAAATTGTTCTAACAAAACAACTGTTTCACTATATATATAAAATACTTATCTAAAACAATTATTTATTTAAAATTTGTCATGAGCTGAAAGAAACCATGCAGAATGTGAAAGATTAATTTATTTCTTGGTCAGGTTAATTTGAATGTAAAAGCTACATATATCTATCCATTTGAATTTAATATATAAGTACAATATAAATGAAAGGGATTAAAATACTTATTCTTGAAAGATCATGCTTATGTTACCCGTCAGTAGTGTTTTCATGAAAAGCTGACAAAAGAATCAAAGCTATTCATCAACCTTAAACCATCTATTTTTAGAGAGTATATGTGAGAAGAAACAATTATTTGTTGTTTTCATCATATATCAAATGTTTGCCTATATATATATATCATTTTTGAATTATATAAAGTATTATTAGACTTGCAATTGAAATCTAAACATTTTAAGATTCATCTCAGGAAAAGACCATGCCAATATATATATATGTATGTGCACATATTAAGCAGAAATGATATAATCAGCTGCAGGAGATAAAAAAAAGACTTTAGTCATAAGTGGATGAGTAATTTTAATTTTTTAAAAGACCGACAGCCATATATAGATATCGATCTGTACATGCGTTTACATAACATGTATACCCTGTAACCCTACAGTGTATTTATGTGTATTAATATGAAAGTTAACCAGTCTGTAGTAGCTACTGTCAAAACAATGGTTAAAATTGCACTGGCACAATAATATTGAAGATACCTTTACTGTTGATATATAAGGATATTATTGCGTGCATAGTACAAACTGATCCTTCGAAACTGCACAATGCCACATTGTTAAAATGTCTGGTAACTTGAAACCCAGTCACACCACTCCTGAAAATTGTTGGACACTCTAATCCTAATTATACAATACATGCACAGTACTTGTACCTGTGAAGCTCTCTCATGACCAGGTAATACATTGTAATTATAATAACAGTCTGTGTACTGAACAAGTATAATGAAGACCATTCAAGTCGTGTTGATGGAAAAAATAATATGAACCTTCTTGTATAATTAATTTTATCATGATATATATATACATAATACATTTAAAAAAGTCAAATAAAAAATATATGCTAAAACCCTTCATTTCACCATTATGGTAAAGTGAAGCGCCCCTACCCCACCCTAGATTAATTATGTGCCAATTTTTATTTAACAATTTCTGTGTATCATATCGAAAAACACTATGAATGTGTATATTAATGAAATACCAATCAATTCAACCGATCATGATCAGATCTAGAGCACTTATAATTGAGACAACAAAATGTATGTTATATGTCAGCAATATAGATTTGTAGTCCCTGGGTTTACACATAATGTATTTTCCCTTCTTAATTTTATTCCCAATAAAAGTATTCATGCTTTGTCTTGCATATAGCACCCTAAATTTTGGGAAAGTCAATTGCAAAATCACTCTAGACTCCTCTATATGGATATCATGTTTTTTAGTTTGCCTTATATTCATATGATAGGTATACACTATAAACTAATATGTTTTGAAATTCAATTTTTGTCTTGTTTTAATTTCAGAACATAAGGTTATCATTGTTGGCCTAGACAATGCAGGGAAGACAACCATTTTATATCAGTTGTAAGTTATCATACAAAATATATATTGGTTTGAACATATCTTATTTGCAAAATACAAATGGGATTAGACACAAGTTCAAAACTTAAAATTTGTCTTCTCCAAATATAATATACAATTTAATCTAACTATACATTTAATGTCTAATTATAATTAAAAACATCAGAATTTCTTGTGATGGTAAATGAAACATATTGGAAAACAATGCAATTTGAGTAGCTCCATATAGCTAGTTAGCATATCACCTTTTTTATGGCCGAATATATATGTGCCAGTTCGCCTCTACAATATTGGCATTATTTTCTCCTATTTAAGCTTTATTTTCCCCTATTTAAGCTTTATTTTCCCCTATTTAAGCTTTATTTTCCCCTATTTCAGTTAAAAGTTCACCCGCTTGTAACTAAATACTACCACATAAATATCTGTCTTGGTTCCATTCTTTTTATATTTGCCATCAGTTCCACAACTGAATGATTAAAATAAATTTCCCTGTTGATAATTGTCACTGCTGATATTTTATAATCTATATTGAACAGGGAGAAACAAAATCAAAGATCTACTCCATGTACTCTCCCCTGGCTCTGGCCATGGCCATGGCCAGCAGCCCTTGCTGGATGGGTCATGCATCTAGCTACAGCGCATATTTTCCCCTATTTCGAAAAAAGGATACCAATTTTCTATTTCTGCATTAATCCCTGACAAATATGCAATTTTTATTTTTTTATTTTGCGGTGGTGAATAAACCTGAGGCAGTTATATAGTTGCCATGTGGCTTTAGGGGTGAGGGAAGGGACATTCATGTAAATATTTTCTAGTTTGTGGAGTGCTAGCTCTATAGCCTTACAAGAATTTGATAGATTCCCTCGATGCCTCCTTCGTATGATGAGGTCATAATTATTTCCAAAACTCCCAGTAAGATGATATCGTCACGAGTCCCAGCCATAAAAGAGAAATCTTCGGCTATGCAGAAATCATTAAAATATATAAATTAGTTGATGGCTTAGAATTAAATGGGATTTTATTAACAGAACTTAGAGAAAATAGGTGCAGATCTGTCTACAGTAAATTACAACTGAACTGTGTTATTGGTTGCAGTTTAATGAATGAGGTGGTGCACACATCCCCAACTATCGGCAGTAACGTAGAGGAGGTAGTATGGAAAAACATCCACTTCCTCATGTGGGACATTGGTGGACAGGAAACACTCCGGTCGTCCTGGAATACATACTATACAAATGCTCAGGTCAGTATTTATGTATTAACATTGAGGATATTCTCATATTTCATAAGTAAGTGAATATTTTGATTTTTTTCATGAGCGTATACCACACAGGAAACATAAAAAATACTCTGAATTTCAACCCAAGCGTGAAATATACTCAAATATGCATGTGTGTGAGGTAAAAGGTCAGATATCAATTTCATCTTATTTATGATAATAACAGTTTCCATTACGTATACTAATGATTTGATACTTGTTTGTTGAACAGTTTGTGATACTGGTGATAGACAGCACGGACAGGGAGCGGTTATCTATAACGAAGGAGGAACTGTATAAAATGCTCAATCATGATGTAAGTTACACAACATCTTTATAATAGGAAACTACTGAAACTTTTATTGGTTTAACCAATTTTTTATTGCCTTGAAAAAGACAAAAAGGATTGGGCACAACTTCTTACAACTTAATAAAGCCCTCTCCTAACTTAAATACATTTTACGTACCTGGTACATCATAGCTGTCTTAACATGTACATTTCAAATTTTTTTTATTTCTTTTATTTAAATTGAATTAACGTTATAGGTTGTTGACAACTGTTTCTCTGTACCCCGACCTACTCATAGAGATATAGCCGAGGTTTTCACACAGATAAAGAAAAAATATTCTTTGAACATGATATAATTGTTGTAATTAAGACTACTAGAACGGTTTGTATCCTTATGGACTTACATACATAGGTAAAGGGTTTTACTGTTTTTAATATTGTTTTATTATTTACACAATTTACTTTTAATGTTTTTACAGTATGGTCACATATTGGAACCACAAATATTAGTACATTATAAATAACAAATATTAGTATATAGTAAATATATGTACCATAATTACCGTGTGAATAGGGATGCAGTTAATATTTGTACAGCAACTGTATGTATACATATTAATCAATTAAAAATTAAAGCCTTAAATACATGTAGAGCAAAAGTATGTGCAATGATTAGTACAGCAAATACATATGTATATGCATGGAAATGAAGCAAATCTTAGCACCTCAAATATGTACAGCAAATATGTGATACAGTAATGATTATTACCTTGTTTATCTGTATTTCTGCAAAGATATGTACAATGATTAGTGCAGAAAATATCAACACAGAAAATATATCATACAGCAAATATGTATATGGTGAATATACATAAATCATATATGCACACCAAATAATATGAAAAGGCAAAGCCTTAAAAGAGCGAAGCTTTTGTTGATCTCTGATATTTACTGATTCAGAATGAGATAATACTGCTATCAGAATGAGGCAAGATAAAATTTATTTAAAGTCGGCTAGTTGAGGGATAACAATAAAACATAAACTCTAATGAGATTAAGACTGACATAACAATATTCGAGTAGAAGCTTTTTGGGGGATTTTCAGCCTCTAAAAGTGCCTGTGCAAATTACAGAGGTGTGCAAATTACATGGGTTTTAACGGTATATTCTAAGATCCAATTATAACCTCTGAAAGAGGGTTATTTGTCTCTTGGAGGTATATTATATACACACATCGTATTTAGTTTTAATTTATCACAGCTTACATTTCTGGTACTCTTTTGATAAATGTGCACCGTATTCAGTAGGATTTAAATAAAAAATGCAATTCCAGGTGAGCTATTACATTTATAATTAAGGCCCCTATAGGTCTCTTGTAATTTTGTTTTACTTCAAAATCCCCCCAAAAAGTTAAGAAAAATTGAGTGTGTATAACGGGACTGTAAATCAAGTTGTCTGTACCAGTCCTGTACATGTGTGTGTTCAAATATCATTGACTGAGCCAGAGACGTATAAATACAGAGATTGGCAACTCTCGCTGATCTCGCAAAATCACGCATGATCTACGAGTGTTTGTTTTGACAGCTTATCGACCTGGTGACGATAGTCTGGTCAGTGAGTTACCTGTGTGAGAGTTCGATCGTGTATTCGTTAGTTCGTGTCAACATGTCACTTATCCTAGATATATGGATCATATAAAGAAGCTGGTTAGAAATATAATGTTATATCTGAATCCGTTTTTGAAATAAAAAGATGAACGAGAAAGGAGTGCCGGTGTCATGAAAGGAATTAACTCTCGCACATCACAGCCGCCATTTTCACATGTTTTTTTTAAAGTGTATTTTCAGAGCTCAATTTTCAAACTTTGCAGGTATTGTAACAACCTCATTTTAATTTCCTGGTTAGAAATATTATCATATAACTAATTTCTGAAAACTTTTTTGAAATTGTCTAAAGAAAAAAAACGGAGATAGTGTTCAAAATTTGTCATGATAGAAATAACCCTCAAAATCAGAGCCGCCATTTTAACTTGATTTCTCAGAAAAACCTGTCTTTTCACAGCTGAATTATGAAACTTTGCAAGTATTGTAACAACCTCATTTAAATTTCCTGGTTAGAAATATTATCATATAATTAATTTCTGAAAACTTTTTTGAAATTGTCTAAAGAACAAAAACGGAGATAGTGTTATCCTGAAGCCAGAATAATTACCGATATGTAAACACAGCCACGATGTGCAATTTTTCGATGTTCGGGGTTTTCTAAACTTAATCATTCAAGTTTACATTCAATGTAGCACTCCCAAACCGCATGGAAATCTCAGCTACATTTTGTAGCTACGTACGGTTTTAATGTTACGTTGATTTGCGATGTTTTCTCATGGCATAATTATGATTTGAGTTGAATGCAGCGAACCGCATATCCAATATGGCGCAGGTGAAGCGTAACTCTCGATACCAGTGACCAATGGTAAGGCCAAGAGCAAGTTGCCAATCTCTGTATTATACGTCTCTG
>NW_018403984.1:1307910-1360218 GCF_002113885.1 Mizuhopecten yessoensis
AGCTGAATTATGAAACTTTGCAAGTATTGTAACAACCTCATTTAAATTTCCTGGTTAGAAATATTATCATATAATTAATTTCTGAAAACTTTTTTGAAATTGTCTAAAGAACAAAAACGGAGATAGTGTTATCCTGAAGCCAGAATAATTACCGATATGTAAACACAGCCACGATGTGCAATCTTTCGATGTTTGGGGTTTTCTAAACTTAATCATTCAAGTTTACATTCAATGTAGCACTCCCAAACCGCATGGAAATCTCAGCTACATTTTGTAGCTACGTACGGTTTTAATGTTACGTTGATTTGCGATGTTTTCTCATGGCATAATTATGATTTGAGTTGAATGCAGCGAACCGCATATCCAATATGGCGCAGGTGAAGCGTAACTCTCGATACCAGTGACCAATGGTAAGGCCAAGAGCAAGTTGCCAATCTCTGTATTATACGTCTCTGACTGAGCTGATTACTCAGCAGTTTACAAAGGAGAAGTGATGTGTAAGTTGCCTCAGGCTATAGACCATAACTAGTGATAAAAAAGGTGTTTTAACTGTATTGGTGGTCTCCCTCAGTAGATTAGCCAAATTACCTTAACCTTTTCACCCCTATGTAACTTAAGTAGACTCTATCATGCATTGATATTGATGATTCCATTATGGTCTACAGTGGTGAAAGGGTTAACATGCCCTATCCCATTTGCATGTTTATACAAACGGTTGTTAGCATTACCGTTACTAGCCTTAGGGTTAAAATGACAGACAGGTACGCATAGCTATACAATCTGGCAATCTACCTATACATGGCCATGGTTCATCATCATATTATAAATACTTTAGTGGTACAGTGAAGTTTGCTGTTACAGTCATGATTAGTCAATTCCAGAGAGTTTATGCCCATATATATAATCTGGCTCACCTCGACTAATTGGACTAAGATGAAAATATGCTTTATTGTGGCATCCATTATTCATCTGTCTTTAATAAGCCTCTGTCCGTCAGCAATTTCTTCAAACAACTGAGCCCCTTCTTCTTAACCCCAGAAAAGAATTTCACCTAATGTAATAATCTACTATATTTAGATGAAAGTATGTGGTTGCAATACATGATGGTACCAGTTGTGGTCAGCTGACTCCCAGTTTGGGGTCTGAGGAATGGGGCCGAAAAGGGAAAATTCGGCCATATTGCTTCAAGTGTCCTCTTCAACTTAATGTCTATCAGTCATTTGTTGAAAACATTCCCCAAGTGGTGCCTATATGGGGAATCAACAAAGCAAGTCACAGGGCTGATCCTCAGGGAGCACCGGCTGGTAACTCCCCAAATAGTTTAGAGAGATATTGGCTGATTGCAAAGACCCTATAACCACGGATAATAATTTGTGAACTGCTTTGAGACGACCTAGGTTGTGATAAAGCAGTATATAAGAATCTCAAATTATTATTATTTAATTATTATGATGATCACCAGTAAAGACTGCATAAATGGAGGACTAATCCCAAGGGGGGGGGGGAGACTATAAGAAAAGGGTTGTAACTTAAAAATTTATCCAGAAACCCCAAAACCATGCATGTATGTATTAACTGGGCATGAAGAGACATATAGACATATTACCAGCATTGAGTCTGGGGATTTATATTAGCCCCAATGTGATATCATGGAGATGTTTGAGATTCCCCAGTTAAGTATACTACCGGTGACAGTGTTTATCGGGATGATGGCTATAGGTATTATAGTATTGAATTGACTTTAAGTAGATGTCTGTAGCCTATACCCCAGTATTTTGACATCTGCTTCAAACCTTTTCGTTACCGGTATTGAGCTATAACCTAAATATCCAGTTTTAATCTATGTCTACTGTGTTAATGTTAATGTATGTTTAGATATTTGATTTTGATACTGAACAGTATAATTTGTCAATTTTAGGATCTGAGGAAAGCAGCTGTACTAGTGTTTGCTAACAAACAAGACATAAAGGGCTCAATGTCTGCGGCCGAGATATCACAACACCTGAATCTGACATCAGTCAAGGACCATGCCTGGCATATACAGGCCTGCTGTGCTCTTACTGGGGAGGGGTAAGTACAGTTTATGTATTTATATCTATACTTACTGGGGAGGGGTAAGTACAGTTTATGTATTTATATCTATAATTACTGGGGAGGGGTAAGTACAGTTTATGTATTTATATCTATACTTACTGGGGAGGGGTAAGTACAGTTTATGTATTTATATCTATAATTACTGGGAAGGGATAAGTATTTATATCTCTATATACATATACTGTGAGGCTTCCCTGCAGGTAGGGCGTAAGAATTGTACCTGCTGCCCCAATTGCATGATCGTAAGAGGCGACTTAATTTGGGATCTTATCTTTTCTCTTCTTTCTAAACAACTTTCTTCTTCCTAATGTCTCTCTGGCCAATGCCTAACTTTTGGCCTTTAGTTGAGCGTTCGCCCCTGTGAGGAAGGCTTTGGGTTCTGTCCCCTGACCGAGGCATACCAGAGTCTGTAAAACTGGTAGTTTCTACTCCTGCTTAACACTCAGCAATTTAGGAGTGGGACGACTGGTTCGCCTGTTGTCAGTATAATGTGACCGGGTGGGGTATCCTGCTGGGTGTCTTCTGCAATATGTTTCAGTGAGGTAGCACTATAAAGTTGGTATCAGTTTCGTGCTATCACAAGGAGACAAACACAAACATATCGCTGCCTCCCAAAACACACACACATACACTACACGCATGCATCTTGCACACAGGGGAGGCCGTCCTTAAATGACCATATAGCTGTTGATAAGACGTTAAACAATACTAAACCAAACCAAACAAATACATGCCTGCTGGGCTCTTACCGGGGAGGGGTTAGTATTTATATTTTTACCTACCGGGGAGGGGTAAGTAATTATATCTATACTTACTAGGAAGGGGTAAGTATTTATTTCTATGTGTACATATACAGGCCTGCTGTGCTCTTACCGGGAAGGGGTTCACATTTAGTATCTATGTGGACATACTTTTAATTAGGATAGGTGAGTATTTCTACAGTACTCAGGTCATGTGTTTACATATAAAGGAATGATTTATCAGAGATTTTTATTAGTTACATTTTTACCAGTTAACTTTTAAGGTCACAAGTGTGTGATTATATTTTATAATTAGTACCTGGTGAGTGATGCAGGCCCATTGGGACTCTTGTTTGTGTCTACCCTTTAGTGCTTTTGCAGCTTTCAAGGAAACACAGTACTAATGCAAGTCAAGATTACCCTTCAATACAAACCTTATAAAAAATGTTGAAAAATAAAATGTATTACCTACTACCTACCCTAATTTTACAGACATGTAACAGCTAGGAAACAAATCTGTTTTTTGTTTGTCCTGAGAGCTGGTTTAGCTGGTACAAGTCACTCTTGTGTCATGCCTACCACTACTTCATAACTCCTGTGGTTTCAAATGCCTTCAGATATACTCCACCTACAAATGTAATTACTTTTATTGACAGTGATAGCTATCTACTAGCTGGTGTTAATTGCCATGGCCTGGTCGTTCCAAGCATGCTTAATTTATCAACTTCTCAAAAAATGCAAAACATTTTATACATATTTTAAAACTGACTGATTACCTTGCATGTTTTGTCTCAGGATTATAATGATATTTACTAAACATGTAGTGTTAGTTTTTAATTTCAAAATTTGAGGAAGATATTCAAAATGAAACATTTACATCAGATTGTAACTAAGCTGACCATGCTTTGAAAAACGAGGTCTGCTTAATATATACCAGTGTACTGTTGTCTCACAGTTTCACATTTAACTGTGAATGTTGTCATGTTTCTAAGGTTACCAGTTATATATAATTATCTATACGTGTGGTGGTATACAACTTTGTACCTAATTCCATACATGTAAAGCTTTGTTTTGTCAGGTATAGATATTTACTTAACTAGTCAGAGAATGACACATAACAGCTATTTCCATTTCACAGTGTGGTCTTTATCACTGTAAGTTAATACATGTATTTTGACAAACATTTAAAAAAAAAAAAGGGAAACAAAATTATCTTGTGTGTTGTTTTGTGTTTCAAAATGTTCGCTCGTCACCGGTAATCATTATTACTTAATATGGTATGTTGTGTAAGGATATAGTTTACCGGGAAGCTTTCGCTCGTCACCAGTTATCATTTATATAACTTAATATGGTATGTTGTGTAAGGATAAAGTTTACCGGGAAGTGTTCGCTCGTCACCAGTTATCATTATTACTTAATATGGTATGTTGTGTAAGGATATAGTTTACCGGGAAGCTTTTGCTCGCCACCAGTAATCATTATTACTTAATATGGTATGTTGTGTAAGGATATAGTTTACCGGGAAGCTTTTGCTCGCCACCAGTAATCATTATTACTTAATATGTTATGTTGTGTAAGGATATAGTTTACCGGGAAGCTTTTGCTCGCCACCAGTAATCATTATTACTTAATATGGTATGTTGTGTAAGGATATAGTTTACCGGGACGTGTTCGCTCGTCACCAGTTATCATTATTACTTAATACGGTATGTTGTGTAAGGATATAGTTTACCGGGAAGCTTTTGCTCGCCACCAGTAATCATTATTACTTAATATGTTATGTTGTGTAAGGATATAGTTTACCGGGAAGTGTTCGCTCGTCACCAGTTATCATTATTACTTAATATGGTATGTCGTGTAAGGATATAGTTTACCGGGAAGTGTTCGCTCGTCACCAGTTATCATTATTACTTAATATGGTATGTTGTGTAAGGATATAGTGTACCGGGAAGCTTTTGCTCGCCACCAGTAATCATTATTACTTAATATGGTATGTTGTGTAAGGATATAGTGTACCGGGAAGCTTTTGCTCGCCACCAGTAATCATTATTACTTAATATGGTATGTTGTGTAAGGATATAGTTTACCAGGAAGCTTTTGCTCGTCACCGGTAATCATTATTACTTAATATGGTATGTTGTGTAAGGATATTTGCTGCCATGATATCTTTACCCCCCATATTTTACAGCAGGCCAAAAAAGCAAAAGTTAAAACGCGAAAAAAATTTCTTGTGTGAAGTATGTCATGATCTTGTATTGCACAATGATATTTTCTCTTTCAGGTGAAAATCTTAATTGCAATGACTTTCTTCTTTCAGACTTTACCAAGGTTTAGAGTGGTTATCAAGTAACCTAAAAAGAAGATGATATTGTTTAGGATAGCAAGTGAGAGACTGCAGTATTTACTATGGTGCACTGGAGATTAAGTGGTTCAGGACGTGACCAGGAGATTGAGAGACCATTATAATTGATCAAAGGAACATCTTTACAGTTCCTGTCTGATTTCTCACCATCCTCTGTTGTCATTGATGTGCCATGCCAGGCTACCAAGCCTTGTTCCACCGTTGTCAGGAATGTGTTCAGAAACATTTTCACATTACCATGACTACCAATCTTAAGTGCTGATTCACATGTAATTAAGAATATATATAGAAGATTTGTTTACAAGAGCCACCAGTTTCATGTTATTTGAGCTATCCTGGCCCAAAGAGCCACATGCCATGGCACACCATCCATGTGTCCAACTTTTCTGACATCTTGAACTTTCCTGTCCCTCCCCTGTAAAGATTTCACAAAAAAATAAGCTATTTGATTAAATTAAAGCAATCTTGTCACACATGCATAAGAGGCACAGATGAGTTTAATATTGTTCTAGCATGCCAAAGGGGATAGAAAGAAGTATATGTTTGTACTTAGATTACATGGCTATGAAAAAGGCCTCATGGAGGTCAAAGTTCAATCTAGATACAATAGGAATCCATGTGTAGGACTAATTTCCTTAAGAATAGTAATTGTTAAAAATTGACTATACTTTGTAATATAAACTGGATCTTACATTTCATATACAGTGGATCGTAGTCCTGTAGTGTACACTTAAATTAAATTATGTTAAATCACTTAGCATCGCATTCACAGGTTAAATTGAACCTTATATAGTTTTGATATTCTTTGTTTTTATGCCATTAAGTCTGTTTAGATTAGAATCCTACTACTGTCCTTAAACTTCACTAAAGACTGCAGGCATATTTAGATTAAAAACACTTTCATTGCTGCTAACTTTAACCCTTTCAACCCTATATAACTTTAGTAAACTCTACCATGCATTGATCTGGATGAGTTCATTATGAACCACTGTTGAGAGGGTTAAAGCAGTGAAATTGATAGATTCAAATTCACAGCTAGTTTATCTTTTTGGCTGGGGTAGCTTATATAAGTAAGTACATTGTAGGCCACCCATAGGGTAAAAGTCAAGAATGGGTTGTTATATATGTTGATGTAAGATATATATTTATTACTTTATATCCAATAAAGAGAGTGATACAGGCCCCATGGACATTAGAGAAATGAGAACAATATATGAACATGTACAGGTAAATTCACAAACAAGCTGTATATATATCATAGATTGAGTGATCATTTTTATGAACAGAAAAAAAACAATATTTGGTAAATATGTTCTGTTCAAGTTCTTATTTTTGAGAGTGGATTTGTGATTTAGTTACATGAGGAATGCCAAAACTATTGAAAGCGATCACTCATATCGAAGTAAATTGTATTATGCAGGTCTAAATATTGTAACAGTGTAAATGTATGAGTGAATAATTGTACACTAAATGCAAGTCATTATACGTGATTGACAGGGAATGAATGAGAATTAAAGATTGTATATACTGGCTGCCTACAGAGTTAGATTAAGTGTGAGTGTTTTGTGAGGGATGTGTATGCTCAAGCATTGCCTGTTTGGAGTTTACTTAGTCGATCAAATACAACGCCAACTTTACATTTTTTTAATCAGGGAAGATATCTCTTGTTAAGCATGTAAATGTTGTATGATTTTTAGGCATTATTAACTTCTGTTTTTGTGATAAATATAGCTCTTGTAAGTGAATGTTTAGTTATGGAAGGACGTTTTCCTGTTTTCCAGGTGATAACGTTTTTCACCCCAGGATTTCAGGTTTTCTTTTGAAATGACACCATCCATAGAATTCAACTAACACTATCGGGTACAATCATAGAAGTAATAGGCAAAAAACAACCAAATGGTTATAAATCTAGATCAAATTATTATTGGATAATTTTGACTTGATTATGCATGTAATTTTAACAAAAATGAAAGAAAAAAACGCTTAAAAATAGTATTATCAGAACCTTTTTTCCACAATCACTAGTTATTGTGTTGAGGAAGCTGATCCTATTGACATACATTTATTGTCGTGCCTAGTTTGGGACATACACATGTACAATTTATTTTCACTATTAAATGCAAGGCACACAGCTTGTATTGTCACTTACTGCTGAAATCAGAAAGCTTAAGATTTTATTAAAAATATATTTAAAAGATGTAAAAAAAACACCTTGCAGCTCATTCTTGTTTCTTGTTGAAGAATTAGGGCAAAGAAGGCGTTTCCTTCGTTAGTAGAACAGTACAATTGTAGGTTTATATTGTCTTGTTTGATCTTTTCTTAAGGATTTTCATATCACTGTCAAAAACAGTAACTGTGCACTGGAAACGGTTTCTCCAGCATGTCTGTAGTTTTGATAAATTGATTTCTTAAAAGAAAACCATATTCAGCAGAATGTTATGAAAAGTAGAGTAAAACTAGTCAAACTGTAATTAGCAAACAGTGGGAAAAGGATACTTGATTTGCAAAAAAAGACAACTTAAAAACTCATTGAACATTCAAAATGATACTTATCTGGCTGTTGCTATAATCAAACATTGTAAACAAATATTTAGTCAGATACTACTGTCTCATATTATGTTCAATGAAAACATGTTTTATTATTGGAATTTATTATACGAGTATTTGAATTAAAATTGAATACATGTACACAAATGTACCAGTATTTGGCTTCAAAATCAGTATAGAGTACTTAAGTATGTACAGTGGAAACCGTTTGTATACCTCCCCTTACAGTTATTGTCATGTTAACGTGTTAGGAGAGCTGTGATTAGACCATGTTATTGACTTCAGGAAGGGGTCTCCAAATACAGGTTTTACAGTAGTAGAACATAATATGTCCATACAGGAATTCTCCACACCAATTCTGTTAAAAGGAAATTTGGTAAATTAAAAGTACAAAGAATGTAAATTATTTTTCATTCGTTAATAAGAAAATATTTCATAACCATTGGTAACAAAGCTGATGTGCCAAATGGATCTCTTTAACCTTCCATAAAAAAAGTTTATAAAGCAAAAATACTTTTTCATTGTTTTTTTCCCCCTGTAAAAAGTGACGATATTGTAGTTTCCCTGTATCAGTCAGCTTTATAACATTAAGGATTTAACTCAATCACACCTGCAGACTCATTTGAACTCTTCCAATTCAAAGGTTGGAATAATTCATTATGAAATTTTAGGGGTAAATGAGTTAAAGACAATTGTATTATAGTTAGAGATCGAAAATAGTTCAGGATAGTTTAGAGTCTCTTTGCAATGATGGACTAAGGGTCAGTACAAGGCTGGACCATGTATATACATCAGGATGTATTAAGTGGTTTGTCATTATTTTAATTTTACACAAGTCGGTCTGATGTTTGTTATACATAACGCAGTCACTAGGTTGTAATGATGGAAATGGTACATCAGCAGAAAACAGAGTTCTGATGAGAGTTTGTGACATGAATGAATGAAATCAGACATATGTTAAAGAAATACTGAGATACTCATTTCTACAGAAGCTCATCATCTTTTATCATTTATCCAAATTTTGATAACCTGGTATTTCTTTTTCACGTCTTCATAGTATGATAACTAAATGATTGACTGCTGGGTGAGTGGATGCTATACCAGGCAACAAGTAATGATTTCTGTAGGTTTAATTTGGATTCCAGTTGCGACAATCAAACAAATTGAACTCCATTGTGAACAAAACGATAGATGGTGTTATTGTAGTATCAGTGGTTGAATTAAAAGGTTCTTGTGGATTAAAATTGATTTTATCAAGGAAAAGTAGTGCTGGGATGTAACACTTAATTGACATAAATATCTTCATTTCTTCTACATCTACTGATCTTGGCCCTCACAAAACTTCCTAACTGTCAGAACGTGCTCATTTCTCAAATTCAGATTATTATTCAAGGGATTTGTTTTGTCAATGTGAATTGAAATAGGGTTTTTTTTCTTATTAATTCATATAACAAAATCACTACATAATTTAAAACAGTGGATTAATTGCAGAAAATTCAACTCTAGAACCTTAAAGAAGAGATGTATCGTTTAAGGGAATTTGAGATTAAGAATGTTCCGCAAATGAATACCTTTTGTGATACGGGGGCTTGGTGGTTAATTACTGTGTTCTTACAATGAAAAGGTTAATTGTCAAAGCTATGAGGAGAAAATCTTCCAGAATGATATTTAATGTGTTTAAATTATAATAAAAAAAGTTTGGAATTTGTTTTGTTGAACAATAATCACTAACTTAATACATTTTAAGTTTTGGCTTCATGTAAATCAACGTTTAAAGTATTTCATGCTTGATGATGAGTATGCAAAGCTTTAATTGTTTTTGTTTGAAACTATTTAAAATGTGTATGCACTATGTTGATGGCCAGACTTCTATACTCTAATGTATCTTTAATTATGTTGCCCACATTAAACATTTCTTTTCAGAGTCCAATTTGTTTGTTGTGCAAGAAGTCGTATATGTATCGTTTATAGCCCAGTATCCATCTTTTCACTGTGACCTATTTCCTGTTATTCATGTTCTATATAATGTTGTCAACATATGATTGAGCAGTAATGATATTTAGGCGCTTTTCAAGCTAATTCAAAGGCACCTATTTACGATAACTGTTGGTATGAAATCAATTAACCCTTTCATCCGTATGTAACTTTAGTAAACTCTACCACTTATTGATCTGGATAAGTCCGTTATGGTTTACAGGGGTGAAAGGGTCAATTCCTGCATGTAATAGCTCAATATAACACTAAGTAATTATGCCACAGAGTGTTTAGAAAGAGGCAGATGGAAGAGGTATGAGAGGCGAGTATGGACTACTACTTTGAGTAGTCGGAATTATTCGGACGTTTTATCGACTCTTTTGATAAAAAAAAAGTCGATAAAACGTTAGAATAATTCGGACTACTACTTTGGGTTGAATTAGGAAGTGTTATTTTATTTTCGCGCTCAGAACAATGAAATGTGATTCACATTTTAATTATCATAACTGGCCAGTATGACATCTAGATAATTTGATATTGTAGTGGAAGTGTTGAATTGGCGATTTCAAATCACTGCAATATGCGCAAAAATAAAATTACCACAAAAACCCGTGATACAGTAATTTTTCTACCATTGAATTTCTCTAAAAAAAACTATATTCATGAAGTATTTTGAATTGTGAGTATTCTGTTATGTAAAATGAAATAAAGACTTTAATGTGTGACTTTGTTCAACCATATTTGTTAATTAATGTTACTTTAATGAAGGTTTTGTTATACGAATGTTTACCTAATTTTGATCCTTTACATAGAGGAGTAGTGCCATTGCGTGAATTTTAACGGGGATTATAAAAAACCCCACATAAAACTAGATTTGATAAAAAAAAAACAACAGGATTTTCATTATTATCATTATCAATGCTTAATGGCCCATCAACACAAGATAGGTCATTAGGGCCAACAAATGGTCGACAAAAACAAATGCTAAATCAAATTTTAAAGTTGTGAAAAAGGAGAAAGAACAAAGAGGAAGAAAAGAAAAGAGAAACGACAAAGGGAAAGGAAAAAGGACAGAAACAATATCTACACTATCTTCGTAAACAAACGAAACAATAGGTAATTGTAAATTGAAATTCATCCATAGAGATCATCCCGTATTAAGCAGAATCCTGCAAGGATGTACGTTATCGAATACCTTCTTGTTTGCTGACGACACAAAATAAAGATAAAGAAATTAGGGGCGATGATGGTTGAAAAGTGATACAAGACCTGGATAATTAACAGGACTGGTCCAACACATGGCTAATTTCACCCCCTTAAATGTAAAGTACATGCACTTTCAATAAAAAGAAAGGAGGTGAGAAGCTACTAAATGGCTAATGCAGGAGAAGATAAAGTTAGACTGGAAAATATATCATCTGAAAAAGACATTGAAGCATTGATTGATAAGGATCTGAATTTTTCGTCACATATTCAACAAGCCGTAAACAAAGCAAACAGCATTGTGGGGCTAATTAGACGATCAGTTGTATATCTGGAGGATGTAACTTTTAAACAGCTTTTCAATGCGCTGGTCCATCCGTTTTTAACAATTTTCACGACAACAAAGTTACTGCTGGCTTCTTTGATTAAGATTCATCATTTAGAACAAGAGGGCATACACACACAAAAAAAGAAAAAGAAAAAAAGAAACACATTGTAAATTAGCTATTAGGAAACGTTCATTTGGCTACAGAACTGTTGATGTATGGAACAGTCTAACCGAGGCGGTCATACAGGCGTACAATACAACAATTAAATACTTTGAAATTAGTTTTGACATTCATTGGAAACATCTTGAACTGTAATTTAATCACTTAGCTAGCTACAAATCTAACAATGGAAGTGATTTGTAAATTAATATTGTTGTATTAAATGAAATGGACATAGAGGCAAGTACATGTAATTACATGCGCCCATCGTCTATCCTATTACATCCTATAAGATAACAATAGGGATTTTCTTCTGAAATGGATATTGCTAATAAGCAATAGAAATAAGAACAAGCATATGAAAAGAAAACAGATATTTAAAAAAAAAAAAAAACCAGTCAAGGAATGAGTTTTGCTATGGTTATTGCATGTCTATCCTATTACATCCTATAAGATAACAATAGGGATTTCATCCGAAATGGAAATTGCTAATAAGCAATAGAAATAAGAACAAACATATCAAAAGAAAGCAGATATTTAAAAAAAAAAAAAAAAAAAAACAGTCAAGGAATGAGTTTTGCTATGGTTATTGCATGTCTACTATTACATCCTATAGGATAACAATAGGGATTTTCATCCGAAATGGAAATTGCTAATTAGCAATAGAAATAAGAACAAGCATATGAAAAGAAAGCAGATATTTAAAAAAAAAAAATCAGTCAAGGAATGAGTCTTGCTATGGTTATTGCATGTATCAGGGGTGCTGACCATCCTGGATACTCTAGGAGTTACGCTCACTTTCGCTCTCTCGACAGAGAATAAGTGAGGGTAACCCGTGGAGTATCGAGGATTTGTGCTGACATGGGTTGGTGTTGAGACGAATTAAAGGAATCGCGATAAAATCCAGGTTGGATTTTATTCTCGAGACAAAACCATCCCATGAAATTAATCATATCAAGATTCAATTTTTATGTTGGCATTTAACATTTTCATGGCAGTAAATTTTGACTTGTTGATCAGTTGCCATGCAAGGGTATCCTCATGTTCGGCTTCTTCACTGACAAACGTTACGTTTGGTAGTTTCATTGCGTCTAATATGTTGATTAAACACACATAAAAGGACAAATTGTTTTGCTTGAACATATCGTACACAGACGGTGTCGGGCCTTTGCTATTTAGTATTATGCATACACATAGACGTTGGAAATTAAAACTACATAATAAAGCAATGGTGCAAACATTAATAGTTCATGTTAACATTATAGATAGCCCGCATATCGTTTTTAATAAAAGGAGAAAGTTGTGAAGGTATATTTATTCAGTATCGGAAACTACTGAAATAAACGAAAACTATTTCTGAAGCACGAACAAAACTCGTGCTATACGATTGTAGCAGTAACAGAAATAGTATGTTTGTAATAATTATTAAGCTGATCGAGTTGCTAGAGGATATTAAAACGATGGCGGGCGTGAGGAAGGCTAATAAAACCACTATACATAGTTTCGAGATGACTTTTTGTTTAATACGACACTTGAAATGTTCACCTTTTCTATCTATAGAATTGATCAACAACATAACTGCTTTTTTTGTATAGGATGCAGCCCAGTTTCAACACTCGTTTAAGATTTAATAGGAAACGGGAAACTACAGTAATGAAAACAACTAGACTATATTCTCTATCCTTTATTTTTTTCTGAATTTACAGATTTAATTCTTAAACTGAGTGTCTGTCTGAGTACATGTCCCGGAAAATTGCAAGAATTCTCATGTTGCATCGAACCTAGTAAACAGATGCAATCTCGAAAACAAAAAGCTGAAAAGCATTGTAGTATTCTACAGGGTAGTACTTAGTCTGGAACTTGCTTCTTGTCATCAGAGGCATTGACAGAACTTTATCATTTTTTGACGATGTATATCCTCATTCCAGTGGTGTTAGTTAGAAGTTCCTGGTAGTCAGCCTCATTGACGTCAGTCTTTCGATAAAGCAATAGGACTATGTATGTGCTGATTATTAAAGAGCGGTACGTTTATATATTCTCCGTCAGATTTTGTTCACATTTGTTTTTGTTCTGTATTGCATAACTCTCAGATTTTTCTATGGCAATTGAGCGCTCTATCAACTCGTTAACACTTCCTGGTTAGAATGATAGTCGTTAACTTCTGTTGGCTTTCTTCATCGAAACTAAATCAAAAAGATGTTTCTTTCTTGATTATCTTACTTAATCTAACTTCTTCCTGACTACCTAGGTAACCGTGAGGTTCTACTGCTGCCCCAATATAGATATCGTGTAATTAATGTAGCTCCCCTCCCCCGGGAAATGTTTGCTACAACAGTCATGTAAGCAAGGAATCTTAGGACGATGTTATGAGCGTGAACAATGATGCTTCGGTGACATATGTTGATGTATTTCTATGTTAGATTATCTTCGTTAACATAGTCGGCTGCTATCATCAGATCGTCTAAGATGACCGAATCGAAACGTGTCACGTGCGACAGGCCTTGTCCGATTTTCACCGAGTCTGTGAATCCATACATTTACCTCGCGAACGACGTTTGTCAGGATGCATTTGACGAACAAGATTTTTACCGTATTTATGATATTTGACCTCCTTCTCGAGAATGCAGGACACAAATTACTTTGGCTATATATCCCAATCATTTCACAAGATTCTATGCTTTATAAAATTTAACTTTATACCTTTTCAATATGAGCTTCATTTTTTCCGGCGTCTCTTTATACTTTCTGTGGTTCTTTTTGACCAAAATCAACTTCTATGGTGGACATGTCGACCACATTTTTCTAATTTTGTTTTGCTTTTCATACGACTTATAGGACAAAAAGGCCATCAGAACCGCCAGTGTGTAGCGGAATATAACATATTTGGAAAGGTAACTGTCGTGTTTCTTCAACGTTTTCTCTAACTTTTGTATCTATGCATAATTTATTTTATTCCCTCGAAAATGGTTATCATTTCATGTATCGTTCTTTAACATACACTTTGTTTCATCTCTTTTTCCGTTTACAGTATAATATCATGCAATGCATAATTGTTGAAACAGCTTTTGCAAACGAATTTTACAACGTACAGTAATATCTCCAGTTGAAGACCACATGATTTATGCCGTAATATTTAAAAAAAAATAATAATAATGCAGCAATGCGTTGAGTATAAGAGAGAAAAAAGAAAGTAGAGGAGGGTAGGAGAGAAAGAGAGGGGAAAGAAAGTTACTTCGTTATTCCCTGTGTTAAATTATGGTAAAAAGATACGACCACGGATAATCCACAGAAAGACATGTGTAGATTGAAATAGAGAAAATCTACTTAAGCTGTTATTGAAATCTTTAGTTCATGAGAATATTGTTACATTTTCACCATCTGTCAATTCATCATCACCACACAACAGTTCATTATGTAATTCAGTTAGAATTGGACGGTTTATCTCAGTGAAGACGCGTACTCGGAGTTGTGAAAAACACGGTAGTGTCATAAACAATATTGATTTGTCTCGTTGTTTTCCAAACATGAACATATACAAAGGATTCAAGTAAAATGTCAGAGAACAGCACTCCATTCTGAGTCTAGCATAGTGGATCACACCCAGCCTACAACCTATACAGTAGGAGGTGGGACCTTGTGGGATGGTTCAAACAGGTAACTTTTTAATCGTGCTTTAGAGGGGTCAACTTTTCTGCAGTCTAGGAAGGAGTTACAAAGATCGATTACAGAAGGCAGAAAACATTTTGTGTATGGATGTGTTCGACAAAAGATTGAGCTAAACTTATATCATACTAACATGGATGTTGTGATCTTGAATGATGTTGTTACGTCGAGGAAGAATATTCTTTAGGTATCTCGGAACGAGACCATGAATCATTTTATGATATTGGATTATCTTGTAATGTTTACGCTTTTGCTCCAGGGGAAGCCAGCTCTCAAAGATAAAGTTTAACTCTACTAGTGAGTCTAGTACCACCAGTTAGTATGCCAGCTACTTCCAGTTGGAGTTCTGCTAATAAGTTGGATTGGGATTTAGTAAGACAGTCGCAAACACTTACCATACTAAAAAAATGGGTCGTATAACAGTGGGGTGGTCAGTGATAGTGCACTAGCCTTTCACCAAGGCGGCCGGGGTCCGATTCTCGGGTAGGATGTGAAAATGTATGGGGACACCTGCCCGAACACATAGGTTTTCTCCGGGTACTCCGGTTTCCTCCCAAACTAAGACCCCTGCGCGCTAACATTCGGACCAACAGTGTAATTTCATAATTGTTGTAAAGTAAAGAAAGTTTTTATCATTGAGTGAAATACATAGTTTGAAGACACATTCGATTTAAGGTAAATTTAAGTTACCAGACCGAAATAATACTAGATGTGTATGCGACGTAAATTCACTAATGACTGTATTACTCACGTTAAGGGGAGGATGAAGAGGGGTAGTAACTTTCCCATTTACTATTAAGGTTTATAAGAGGGCCCGATATGGAACCTAGGGGAAACCCAGCTTTAATGTCTGGCCAATGCTACCGTTTACCATTAATTACACATATCTGTTTACAATTACAATCTTTAAAAAAGAACAAGATAGTTTTCAAACTAATTTAGTCGTGAACCTAGAACTCCAAAACTAGTGTACAAAGAAGACCCTATATCAAACATGGTCGAATACTTTGTCACTATCACAGAAAATCATTCAAATTTCTTTTTACCGTTATCTAGATCAGAGTGTACCTCATGAATAATCGCAAATGTGTAATTATACATTTCCGGGAAATACAAAGTCCACGTGATTTTTGTTGTAGTATGTACATAGAAGTTCTCAACGATTGATAGTTGGTTATCATGTTTATCTAACTCGAATCAGCCTATTTTCAAATTGTATGAAGACACGAGGCTTACCGAGTGTCTATAAACATGATAATCAACCGTCACAAGTTTGGGGACTATTTCTCACACAACGGCCAGATAGTATAGGCCTATCTAGAAAACCATTTGTTTCCCGTGGTAATCCATTATTTCTGTTTCTGATCGCAATTTGAATTGCCATGAACTATGACGTCCCAATATTATGGAATGTGACGTCACAAAGCATGTTTGCTTGACATCCTATTTAATGTGTGTGAAACTATTAGCCATTCAAACTATTATGTGTGAAACCGGCTAACTAATTAACCTGTGAGTGTAAAAACCGGTTCATCATTCAGCCGAAAAGTTAAAAAAAAAAAATGGCCGGGAAAATTCCTGTTGACAACCGATTATAAGTTCTTTCATGTATATGAATCATAACAAACGTCTCCATTTCGTGTGTGTGTGTGTGAGAGTGTGTGTGTGTGTGTGTGTGTGTGTGTGTGCCTTCCTCGTCGTGTGTCCAGATAACCTTAACAACATTTCCTGCATTCCTAACAGGAAAAGAATTTTTTTTCATCTCTTTCGGTTGTCAGCCAAATCTCTCTAAATGACTTTAGTACTTCAGGCGCAGATCAATGATTTTGTGAAAGAGGACACGGGGTTAAAGCACACAGAACCTGTAAATATATATTTTGTATCCTAGCACTGACTCTTCTCCCTGGATCTGCTCATGTTCCTCGAGTCTCTACCACGGTCTCCAACCTCAAGTTCTTTTGCACAAACTCAAAAGGAAGAAGAACCATTGCCACCATTTCGATTTTTCCGGCGTCGATAGGGAACTGTTCCCAATCTGGTAAAGTCTATTTCGACCTTCTACATAGTCTCTTGCTTAAAAACTTAATTGAAAATGCTCAACCAGAAATTCATTTATTTTACATTTTCGCTAAACTAGTTTCCGGCCGATACAAAGCGCTTGTTCCGGGTAAGATCATGGGTAATTGAAAACAAAATCGCGTCCAATTTAGTTTCGTACCAGGTCTGTGCGCAGAACTAACTAAGTGTGGAATCGTGTTTGTCTTTGAATAAAGTTATATTGGCTTGTCAAAGAACACATTCAGCGCCTTGTCTATCCTAAACAGCCTGTTTGTTTATCGAGACAAGACTCCTGTTGAATTTGACTTCCTTGTCAGTATTATAACATCCGTTTAGAGACAATTCTTCACTTGAAGCAATATATGGAGATAATGTACTGGCAGATAAGCGGACTTAACCATCCTCCACGTTAAACACGATATCTAATCAGGCTTTTCCCCGACGAAATCCGGTCTCTCCTATTTCAATTGTCAAGCAGGAAACATGATTTCATTTACAATGTAAATTTCTGTATGCCGTAACCAGCAGCGGAAGTTCCCGACTGTTTTGTCAAGTGCTCGTTCCTTTGCAATCGAGCAACATATATTTATAATCGACCACAGTGAAAATTGCGTGAAGGTTCGTTTGTGCGCTGATACAATATGGCGATTGTCTTACAGGAAACAGCTTTATATAAGACATAGACGGAACATTGTATGTCTCGTGTCATACGAGGACCTGGAGATAGTTTCCTTGTAGCCTTTCTGAAGTTATATAACAACAGCTATATACTGCGAATTGAACCACAGACTGGAAGCGTCCACTAACAAACGCACTTACCATTGAAATAGGTTTTTGGAATCATATAGAAGTGTGATGTCAATGACTTTCTACAAATGTTTCATACATTTATGTAAACGTTTTGACCCTTTCTTCAATTCGCACTAAGTCTATTTTCCCAGTGTTCAATAATACACGTCATTTCGACCCTGTTTAATTCTCCCTCGAGATCAATTCGACCCAAGGTCTATTCCTAATCATGTTAAATTCACTATCTAGGTCAAACCGCCCCGTATGCCATTCGATCTATAAGTTTATACGCGGCCTCGTGTTCATTTCGCCGCCTATTCGCCCCACCCTCAATTCACACTCTAGTACCTTTCGCCCGCTTTTTCATGTTTTCGCCTCTTTGTCTTTTCACTTCGATTTTTAATTCGCCCTCTTGTTCAAAAGCAAAAAGGTTGGGAAGCTCGGAGCTAGGAGAGGAGGGGGAATTACACCTAATTTTAATGGATTAGAAGGTTTGTTTCGGTATTTGGAAGATCAATTTGCAGCTCATTATTTACATCATTTTATTAATGAATCTTGTATTTTAGAACCTCTATGCTGCAGTTTGTGATACAGGTAGTATAGATAAGGAATAACGCCATTAGAGGAAAAGTAATGCAATTTATTAACATATATATATTAAATTATTCCCATTATTTTTATATACACGACAAACAATTCATAATACGAGATGCTACAAGATTCTTTTAATTTGTTATATTTGAAAATTTTCAAATGGTTATAATAATTTTGATTTTTCCCCCAATCCACTCATTGTTAAGTTTCTTCTTTTAAACATGTTTCATTATTTTCATTTCGATTTTATCATCGTTGGGTCCTTGGATAGCCGCTATTCCTCACTTCCACTTTGTCCATGCCCTCCCGTTTGATAGTTGAAGCCGAACCTTTCTAACCATGTTATCTGCTCTGAATCCATCCTTGATACTGGCCAGTATGGCATCCTTCACGCGCTTGCGGATAACCTGACATACAGCTGAATCGTTGGGGTATTTTTTTCTCATTTCCTCCCTCATTTTGGAGCGCTTTTGCATCATTTCTTTGTAGTATACAGCACCCTCTGTTACTGGTCTCAGAAGAGGAGCTTTGTTTCTTTTATACCAGTCGACGATCATTCCTTCACTTCCCCTGTTTTCAAGCGAATGCATATTTTTGACAGTTTTTTGCCTTGCATCCTTATCATGTGGACTCTCATAAGATCCGTGGCGCTGAATATTTATTTCAGTTCCGGTTTCGTTCGTTTCTCCCGCCATGTCCATGTGAATTTGACGAATGAATCGCAGGCGATACAACAATAACGGCAGAAGTTCGATCTTGTTTCCGGGGATGGTGGATTTCCGACCCAGGAGCTTAGTTTCTACCACCATTTTTATGAGGTTGATGGTTTGTGAATTTTTCTTGAGGATATGATTTTCGTAACATTTCAGGCTTAACGTGTACAATTCGCACGGCGTCGATGCTGTTACGGTGAAAATATGTGTATCTAATCCCAACAATACCTCGGTATCACCACAAATCTCACCTTCTTCAACAAAGCACAGCTCGATGTTTCGGTCGAAGACTAATTTCTCCGCCGCGGCGTACCCGGCAGTACGTCGCACGTAGGCGTGGGGAGCCATCGTGTTTCGTTCCCGCATGTTTATAGAAGGCAGGCGTACAATCAAATCATCTCTGTGGAACAAGAACACTCATTCTATTACTATGCTGAACTTGGATTTTGAATCACATTTCCTTATTTCACAAACGTATATTTCAAGAGAAATCAATTCAAACACTTTTCGTTATTGAAATGATATTTAAAGATGAAACTCATCGATAATTTACTGTATACCGGGACATTTTCGCCGTAGTATAACGTTTGCCTTTTTCGCCCTCCCCATTGAGGGCGATTTACCCTGAGAGCGAAAATTAGTACACGCCATACAATTTACAGTAAGTACATAAAAAGGGCGGAATTATCATAGGCGAATATTGATTTTATCGGCAAAGGGCGAATATTTGACTGGGCGAACGTTTCCCGGTATGCAGTAATGTTTTGAGGTCTTGTTGCCTTTTTCTATATTTGATGTTAACGAAAGGGTTTTGTGGGAAATGTCTTACTACACATATAGCTTTTTAAATGAGGGTGCCAACACCAAGTGCCTCTATATTGCTAACATGAATAACCCTAATGAGGTTTGAATCGAACTTACCTGGGATCAGGCGAATTTCGAAATTCATCGTAGTTAATGAAGATATCTGGATATTGCTTTCGGTGTTTTGAAGATGTCGTCGACAAACGGGCACGGCCCCTACAATGATAAGGGAGTCACAATGAGTACCGGAGGCTGTGACGGACACGACCTCTACAATGATAAGGGAGTCACAATGAGTACCGGAGGCTGTGACAGGCACGAACCCTACAATGATACGGGAGTCACAATGAGTACCGGAGGCTGTGACGTGCACGAACCCTACAATGATAAGGGAGTCACAATGAGGACCGGAGGCTGAGACAGGCACGAACCCTACAATGATAAGGGAGACACAATGAGTACCGGAGGCTGTGACGGGTACGAACCCTACAATGATAAGGGGGTCACAATGAGTACCGGAGGCTGTGACTGGCACGACCCCTACAATGATAAGGGAGTCCCAATGAGTACCGGAGGCTGTGACGGGCACGAACCATACAATGAGAAGGGAGTCACAATGAGTACCGGAGGCTGTGACAGGCACGAACCCTCCAATGATAAGGGAGTCACAATGAGTACCGGAGGCTTTGACGGGCACGACCCCTACAATGATAAGGGGGTCACAATGAGTACCGGAGGCTGTGACGAGCACGACCCCTACAATGATAAGGAAGTCACAATGAGTACCGGAGGCTGTGACGTGCACGAACCCTACAATGATAAGGGAGTCGCAATGAGTACCGGAGGCTGTGACGGGCCCGAACCCTACAATGATAAGGGCGTCACAATGAGTACCGGAGGCTGAGACAGGCACGAGCCCTACAATGATAAGGGAGTCACAATTAGTACCGGAGGCTGTGACGGGCACGACATCTACAATGATAAGGGAGGCACAATGAGTACCGGAGGCTGTGACGGGCACGAACCATACAATGAGAAGGGAGTCACAATGAGTACCGGAGGCTCTGACGGACACGACCTCTACAATGATAAGGGAGTCACACTGAGTACCGGAGGCTGTGACAGGCACGAACCCTCCAATGATAAGGGAGTCACAATGAGTACCAGAGGCTGTGACGAGCACGACCCCTACAATGATAAGGGAGTCACAATGAGTATCGGAGGCTGTGACGGGCACGACCCCTACAATGATAAGGAAGGCACAATGAAAACCTGAGGCTGTGAGCGTAATGGCGATAGCAGATTATGTAAACCAAACAAGTGTCAGTCATAAAAGTGACATCTATAGGAAAAGGGTTACACTATTTGCCTGTTGAGTAGATGTTTGGGGTTGTTCATATAAACATTTTGAGATTACATACATCTGAAAATAAGTCGTGTGAAGCGAAATTCGGAAAATTAGCACTCGCGATATGTAAGAACGCACCAGATATATTACAGGCAATGCAATGGGTGTCTGTTGGTCTGTTTGATTTAAACATATTTTATTTGCAAAATACAAAAAGGATTAGACACAAATTGAAAAATTTAAAATTCGTCTTAATCAAAAACGATGATATCTACAAATTTCTGCAAAGTAGAAAAAACGATGATGACTGTAAATTGAAATTATCCAAACTAAATATTAGTTCAAAATTAAAAGTTGTACATTTACAGATGATTTTGTAATTTATGTACCTTTGTATGTCTTAAGAACGTGTATATACTATGACATACACCAATTAATGTATCTAGCTTACTTAACAATACAAATATCAAATTAAAATTGTTATCAATTATACATGTAAATCAATTACTAAAAAGGTAGAGAATTTAAATTAATTTTGAAATTTACTCACATATGTCAACTTCGTAACAACCTGACATTGATGGCATACGTATTTTTCAAAGTGTAAATCATGTTAAATCAATTTCTTTTAAAGACAAACATATTGATTTAATTTGATCAACATTATCTGGGAACAAAAACATCGCCCTTGTTCAACACAAGTCAAACAGTGATGTTCCCATGTTACCTGTTTATTGTTATTTAAAAGACATCATATTTCATCAGGGTTTTCATTAAAATTTTATGAAGTGCGTTTTTTCTGCCTTGACCGATATTAAACGGTTAACGACGTAGGCTCTAAAATTAGTAACGTTGTAAAAACTAACGCTGAAAATCTTTACCGTATGAGAAAATGCAGACCAACAACGGGAGATCCCTGTCTTACAATGGTACACCCTAAAGGGCAGTAACTCCTGGTCAGGGCAGCGATGATTAGCTCTTGATGTGCTTCAGACGATTTGGAGAAAAATGAGTGAGTTCTCACAAAAAGTTTCTTTTGATCCAATTCTCTTTTCTCGTAAACCTGTAACAGATAGAATGTTTATAACAGACCACATGTATGTAATACATTACAGGTATGTAATATATCACTGGTATGTTATTTATCATAGGTATGTAATACATCTCAGGTATGTAATACATTACAGGTATGTAATATATCACTGGTATGTTATTTATCATAGGTATGGAATACATCTCAGGTATGTAATATATCACAGGCATGTTATATATCACTGGTATGTAATACCTCACAGGTATGTTATATATCACTGGTATGTAATATATCACTGGTATGTAATATATCACTGGTATGTTATATATCACAGGTAAGTTATATATCACTGGTATGTAGTATATCACAGATATGTTATATATCACTGGTATGTTATTTATCATAGGTATGTAATACATCTCAGGTATGTAATACATTACAGGTATGTAATATATCACTGGTATGTTATTCATCATAGGTATGTAATACATCTCAGGTATGTAATATATCACAGGCATGTTATATATCACTGGTATGTAGTATATCACAGATATGTTATATATCACTGGTATGTAATATATCACTGGTATGTTATATATCACAGGTAAGTTATATATCACTGGTATGTAGTATATCACAGATATGTTATATATCACTGGTATGTAATATATCACTGGTATGTTATAAATAACAGGTATGTAATATATCACAGGTATGTAATATATCACAGGTATGTAATATATCACTGGTATGTTATAAATCACAGGTATGTAATATATCACAGGTATGTAATACATGACAGGTATGTTATACAACGCAGGCATGTTATACATCACAGTTATGTAATATATCACAGGTATGTACTACATTACAGGTATGTAATCATCACAGGTATGTAGTACATCACATGTATGTAATATATCACATGTATGTTATACTACACAGGTATGTAATATATCACCGTTATGTAATATATCACAGGTATGTAATATATCAAAGATATATTATACATCACAGGTATGTAATATATCACAGGTATGTTATACATCACAGGTATGTAATATATCACAGGTATGTTATATATCACAGGTATGTAGTACATCACAGGTATGTTTTACATCACAGGTATGTTATATATCACAGGGTTGTTATACATCACAGGTATTTTATACATCACAGGTATGTAATATATCACAGGTATGTAATACAAGACAGGTATGTTAATTAATCTTGTACTTATTTGATTTTGAGAAAATCCTTGGAAATTATTTTGACAGATATTGAGATGATATACGATCATAATCATCTTACATGTATGAATAGACTAAGTTACATTTTAATCACAATGCATTACCCATTATATTAATGTGAACATAGAGGCAGTGATGCCTGCGTCCACGAATATCATATCGAATCATATTAAATGCAATACATCACACATATTATTAACTAAAAGTAAAAACAAAATGAGGCAAGTTTTTGAGTATAGGCATTATTGATTTCACATAGTTGTTCATTATTAATTCGATATAATGCATAAAATGATTTTTTCTTCTCAAACTAATTATTTTGAAGTCGAAGTCCATATCAAATTTAGATAAAAGGCGTATTCAGATAATCTATATGCAATTTGTTGTCGTATGTAAAGGGTCTTCTTACTTTATTAGCTCTAAGCTTTTGATAGAAAGAATCTGGATAGTAGAATGATTTTGTATGGAAGCCTGTCCGTGTCATTGTCACATTGAAATTGTATAATGTTTATGTTATGATTACGACAAAGCACATCGTACAAGTTTGTTACTTGTGGATTCTGAAATAGAATGTTGCAGTTACGACATAGCGAAATGAAATTCCGACCAAATCTAAAATCAGGTAAAGGTATGACGCAATATTTCGTTAAAATAATATGATGAATCACTGGCAATCGTGCCGGTATGTCCGAAGCACCATAATTAGATTCAAATTTCAAACTCAAAGTCGATAGAATTAAAGGTGGGGCTGTCACCTATTCGGTTCCAAAGACTTATATTTACCATCTAATATACATTACCTCGTGTTTTGTTAAAATAGGCATACTACTAAATCGATACTAAAAACAATCCAAGTTCAAGACACGGCGTTATCCTCATAACTTTCAATTTCTGCTCAGGTTGGACTCAATGAAACTATAATATCTTGCTGTTTCTTTATGTATAATAAGCTTATGAAATTGACCAGTTTAACATTGCCAATGCGTATGAATACATGATTTTAGATTTTGTTAGAATTAATAGATACAATTAGATGACATTTTGAAGCTGTTTCGGTATTTTATTATATTATAATATTGCTGTATTGCAATATCAGCTTACACTACATCGCTGTATGACAGTCGTCCAATGATGGACTATATTGTGTACATTACGTCAATACGTAGACTTCCGCAAACACCAGTATAAGCGACAAACTATATAGAATTTCAAAACTTCCAACTATTGAAAAACACTGGTTAATTAAGATATAAGGATGGATCTTGCTTTGGTCATGGGGTAATGGAGTAAGTTGTTCTTGAGGCAATTTCTTACTCTGGTCGATTTTGTGGGGTTGAGACATGAAGTCGGCCTTGAGACAAATTGAAAATGAACTGCGAGCTGTTCATTTTGTATTTGTTTCCAGCCCAACTAAGTTCACGCTTTTCATTTTGAATTTTTCTCAGGATTCAATCCTTAAATGAGATGGAAATAAGTTTTAGTTCACGGTAGTGCCGTCGTCAGGTTTCTACAATGAATATTACATATTTATATAAATGTCTGTACATTGAATAGCTAAAGTCAACACTAGTGAATAACGGAAATATTGATAAATTAAAGGTCGTGTATTTAGCCAATTTGATTGCTTTTCATACTGACAAAGTAGAAGCGACCACCACGTTATTTTTACGTATCGAAAGGTGATACATGTATGTGTTCGGTATCCTCCGTTTAAGTGTCACTTAGACAGCACGCGAATGTTCCAAGCATGAATTAGTTATAAATGAGAACTATCCAAAACCATATTTGGTCATTATATATTGTAAGCTTTAACGTTAATTGACTTATGATAGACATGTTTAAGGTGTAGGAATTTCCTCCTTTTTGACCATTTTTCTCCTTTTTTTAGTAATTAACGAACAGTGCTGGTGGCTTCAGTTGCTCGTCCATCGTAATAGTGTCAGATCTATATTAATACGTTGCACTTTTGTATCATTTCCCAATTGCGTATCAGATGTCCGGAATTTACCTGTACTCTTTCAAGAACCTTTTTGCCAGGTATGACCATCAGTTCCGTTTTCTCATCCGCTACAACAGTGCCCTCTGCTGCGAAATCACCTGACAGGAACGACAACTGGCCGAAGGACTGCAGGCCCTCTGTGAAAACCAAGACGAACTCACTGAACGATAGAACATTCATTGAAATAACATATGTAGCTAAATTTACCACTTATGTCACAGGCTAGCTCAACCCACGCATTAGCTGCTAATGTATAGGATGATGCTACCTGGCGACTGCCCCACGACCCAGCGATGGAGCTAGTGATCGTAGACGGTCAAATGTATTAACCACTCGGCAAGGACTTTTAAGTAATAACTCTGACGAAGATGGGACCTCTAAAACCTGTGTAAAAGCAAAGAGAATAGCGCGTGCTTCCACCGGGAATCGAACGGTCGATCTCCAGGTTTCTAGTCGGACGATCTACCACTGAGCTAAAGGGAAATTCCCTCTAGCTTGAATCTAGAAGGCGACCTTAATGTTATGTACAATTAAAACCTGCCACACTTGTAACTGAGACCATAGTTCGAAGTGCATTCGCTAAGACCAACGGGCTACAGACAGCTAAATCAAATTAGTCTACCGAACTACAGAGAATATCTCGTAAGTATTTCAGCAGAGGGACATGCATTGCATCGTCGCCCATGTAGAAAGTATTGACAAAAGACTCAGTATTGCTCACACAAACATCGCGGTTACCACTAGAATCTCTTATGGAGAGGGAGCATGCCATGCTGGTGGCCGTTTCCTACCGACTCGGTTAGGGAGGAATTATCTTTAGCTCATTCGGTAGAAAGCCAGACTAGTGAACCAGAGGTCCCGGGTTGACGGTAAGAATGTTCACGTGACTTTGATATTACTATAATCAGTACCTAATGTTGCTACACTTCTCCCTAGCTTCCTTCGATCTAAAACGTAATCCTTCGATTCGTCTTTGAAGCGAACTGTTTTCTTCGTCTTTGAAGCGAACCCAAATATTGGAGGAAAGGTCGGAATGCTCGGGCAGGACTCCTCTTCTTTGACATCGACTTCCGGTTCCGGTGTACCACCCACTCCCTCGTCATTGAAATATATTGTTAGGCTCCCGCGCATGACGATATAAAGTCTGGAATAAATGAATATTTATATGCGATCTTAACGTTTAACACATAATTGAACTAGACAAGATATGTGTAATTTATATTATAAATAAATGGTAGTTACTATATGATTAATGAATATTTGTCATTGTTCTGTTTTTACAGTTTTTTTCCCATTAACATCGAAGGGTTGAATATTAGTCTGAAGTAATTGACTTTACAAAAAAATGACCCGATGGAGATAGCCAGAACGTCCGCGGTACAATGTACATGTAGTGTCTTTTGGGGGGAAATGCGCACCGGGTTTGGTGTACGCTTGAATAAAAAAAAAATCGTGTATACCGACTCGGGTGGAGAGGTTAATTATTTATTTGTTTCACGGCAACGATTAAAATGTCGTCCACAATAATCTTTTCGAACCGATTCAAATAATTTCATTTCAGACTTGGTTGAATATGCAAATAACTTTCCGACGTTAGTAACTTGGTCAATTAGTAGGTTTTTTTTAAAAAGTGATTTGCATGTACATTTCGTGAAATATAGAAAAATGCAAATGGGTGGGAGACAGCACGAGGTTCATTGATCAGTGTCATGTTGGTTTCGTTGATGGTTGGTCGTCACTATGACTTACCTCTGCCAGGGCTTTCCCTGCTTCCTGATGACATAATCCCGATGGCACTTCCGGTAATAGCAAACTCGTAAGATCTCCATGACTTTACCTGTGAACCAGAAACATCAAACCCACATTCTACTTCTATGTAACATGTTAGGAAATTCAACGGGTCATTACAGATTCGAACCAGGTACCCATCAAACCTTAGGCAAACAATTGATATAGTTCTAATCCATTCAGCAACAACCAACGAGACCCCATGCCATTTTAAGTTGGTATATTTAGCTAAAGGGAGGGCGGATCCTGAGAGTTTCAAACTTTTTGGATCCAAGTGACTGTATAAACGTTTTCTACTTCTTATGGAGGTTTTATCAATATTGAAAAATATATCCGGATTTTTCGCCAGAACAGGTTTAGAGAGCTTCAGAATCAAACATCGAGTTATTTTAACTGATTGTTTTTTTTTTATTAAAATCATGCTCATATTTTTTTCCTTAAAGGAGGGGTCCCGAGCACCAACCCAACCCTCCTTACTAATTTTGTTTTCGCTCAATTGTAATGATTTTGATATATTTTGTGACGTACATTTAACAAACAAAAATTGGTTTAATTTGATTGCGCATTTATATCTTTACTTTTTACTTAAAAACCCCAGAACACAACATCACCCTTGTCAAGTCCTCGTAAACAGCGAACTTTCCATGTTAGAACCGGCAGCACTGCGCTCAGTTCCGAATCCTTCCGTTTATCTTCGGGTTTTTTCATCACCTGCAACAGGCTGTCCCGTGTACTCCTGTTCATGATTTCTCGGCCAGTCAGTATCTTTACTACTTAATCATCGTCAATATTCCTCCAGATAACTCCCCAGTGATCGATCCTCCATTGTTGATAATGCCTTCCCGTCGCCAAGTAAGATGACGTCATAATATAACTATGACGTCATCGAACTGTTCTGAGGTGAAACCTCTTATTGATGATGACATTGTACTGTTCTAAATCATGATGCTTCTGAATAATATTTTCCACTCATATAATTTATTATATAACCTCTTGTCACACACCGACACTGTTAAATTTTTGTTTATTATTTACTCAGCATGTTTATGGCGCTTCTGAAGTCAACGTCCGTTTAACATGTGCTTTCGTAGCCTGTTGTTACATGTATTGCAGTCCCTATATAATGTTAGCATGCTTTACGTTTATTTAAACAAAGGACCTACGGCTTTGTATAATATTTAGAGATAACAGGTATGTAATTTTGATATCACACCCCATATCAGCCCGAGAGACCTGATATCAGCCAGAGATCCGAAGGCCCGAGGGCTGATATTAGGACTCGAGGGCTGATTGGGGGTGTGATATCAAAATGGTCATATCATAAACTTTTTATCAAATGTTTTTTTTAAACAAAACATACACACAAAAAAAATCTTTAATTTTATATATATTCATAAAAATGGTAACAAAAACAATAATGTATATAAACAAAACAGTAAGGGAGACGGGGTTTTTATACGTAAAAAGTCAACATTTTGAAATTCCCAAATTCCTACAAAATGATATGGTTATTAAAATTTGGGTGGGGTTAAATTATTTTCCATGAAACCGCAGTTATTCCATGCCAACAATTTGGGAGAGTGTGTGTATCTTTTTTCTAGGGGGTGTGATATCTCTTTCAACGAGCATAAAACCGCAAGAACAAGTGAACGATGCATGAAACATTATATATAATGGCGTTTTGAAAAGAAAAAAAAATCTACGATAGGCGACAGGAGCCGGACAAAATTATTTGATTTTTCACATCATTGTGTACCATATAAAAGTGCACCGTGGTACACAATTAGATACAATCACATCGTTGTGTACCACATAAAAGTGCACCGTGGTACACAATTAAATACAACCACAACGTTGTGTCCGGCTTGTGGCGACCATCATCAAATTCAATATGATTTCGAAGATTTCTTTGTGAAATATTGCAGGTATAATAAAGCAGGGAGTGGCGAATCTAACGTTTTTTCAAAATTCGGGGATCCACTTGACCTTATAATAGTTTACTGTTTCTAATGAAGGTTTAGTTTATATCAAAATATTTTAGTTTTTCTCGTCGGATACGTTCGGAGAGCTACAAAGAAGAATATCGAGCTTTTTCTATAGATTACATTTTGTTGTATCTCGGCTTATGGTTATACCCTTAAGATTTTACAGATCAATTTCTCCCAATTTTTCATCCTTCATACTTTCTATACATTTTGTATTTCAAAAGGAGTAAGCCCGGACCCCAAGGATTACACAATTACGTTATACTATTGTCTATAAACTCTGCTCGTCTACAGTGAAACATGACATAACCTGAGTAGCTGTTATTGCGTGTTCTGTACTGTAGTGTAGATGTATAGGACAGTATGAACTCATTTTCGCTAGCCAAGTGTTCGCCACTTGTATACGAAGCGAACGCTTGGCTAGCGAAGATGGTATGAAACGAACCGTTAGTCAAACGGACGCAAACCATGCGGACTTAGTACACTATATTATCGTACCGGATTGACGGTAAAAAAACAACAACATTTTGGATGGCCGGGTGGCGCAGTGGATAGCGAACTACAACTCGCCTTTCACAAAGGCGGCCGGGGTTCGATTCCCCGTTCGGACATGAAAAGGTGTGGGGGTTGCCTTCCCGACCACGTGGGTTTGCTCTGGGTACTCCGGTTTCCTCCCACATTAAGACCTCTTGTGCGCTACCATCCAAGCCAGCAAGATTAAGTTTAATAATAAATATTCACAATTGAAACTATAGAGACCACAGACTGCGGTAACTAAGCTACGTGTAGTATACTTATCTTTATATTGATTACATTGAAGCATTATTTAGCTTCTGAACGCTAACTTTTCTACTTTAAATTCTCTGTTATTTCTTTCTTCAATTCAAATGCTAATTTCCAACTCTCTGCCATTACTTGTTTCATCTTTTTCCCCTATTCTCTGTATTCTTTGAATTTCATGTGGCCGTCGTAAGACACATGCTGTATCGAAGACGTTAAACCCGGGCCAAAATGTTTTAAATATTTTGTTCCTATATCTTTGCTACATTTTATTAATTATGATATAGAATGAAGCAATTAGAAACTTAAAACTAAAAGTTAGTGTAAAATATAAATTCAATAGTTATAAACTAGAAAAACTAAAACTAGAAATTAAAAAAAGACAACTTGCTTATTATAATGTGCAATGGTACTATCATTATGGTGACCAACAGGAAGTCAATCGGTTACAAAGGACGACCATTAGACAATGCTATTTATGTTTCTTTACAAATTCCGATTGTATTCAAGTGTTAACCAATACATTATATTACCACCAAATAATCGTCAATTAAAAAAATATCACTGCGTTAACTCCACATGGTTACGACCTGTGCTAATTATTTAGGGTTCATTCGATGTCAACGCATTCTATTTCGTGTCGTTTGGTGTTTTATGGACGCACCGATCGCTTGTGATTGTGACGGAAATAATCACCATTTTTTGACAGCTAAAAAAATAAAAATGGCGGCCTCCATTGCACAACACGATGACTTTCGATTTAACCAAAATCCATATATGGATGTTTAAACATAATTGACCTTATAGGAGTACATCACTGTATATAATATCTCACTTTTGCCAAAATTTTAATTCTCAAACATGAATAGGTTATCAGTTCTAATTTTCCCCTCAAATAGTGGCAAAATATTCACGAGTCACTCATTTATATTTCAAATAACAGTATTTATTGAGTGCGTGGACAACGTTTAATCATGACTATAGGGAGTTTGAATTAATAACTTCTATAATTGAAAAAGACAATTCAGCACAGCTTGTAACAAATGCAATATTTACACATGAAATAAAGGGACCTGAAGGTCAATTATTAGTGTTTACATGAACCTTAATGTGACGGTGTACTTATTGTACTAGTCATCGAATTGTCACATAGAAAATCTTTTTGGTTGTGTAAAAAGAACTTCTCATAATCCATACCTACGGTTAACCTGTCATAATCCATACCTACCAACTTGTCATAATCCATACCTACCAACCTGTCATAATCCATACCTACCAAATCCATACCTACCAACCTGTCATAATCCATACCTACCAACCTGTTATAATCCATACCTACCAACCTGAAGAAACTGTTTAGAAATACCAAATAGTTGTTATAGGATACATCTTTGGTTGTGACGTCACCATACGAAGATAATATAGGTGATGTGACGTAGAATCAAACGGCCTGACACAACCTTTTGGTATTCGACAAAGCTGCTGAAATAATGTTTGCCTACATTTCATATTAAGTGTTTTCGTTTGAATGTTTTACTATATTTCCCAAAACTATTGCAAAAGTATATTTCTACCACAATACGCTGTGTTATTCCACTCTCAGATCATTGTATAAACATGCAGACTGTTGAGAGATACACCACACGTGGTATATGACCTTCCGTAGTTTTGATTGGTCGAGAAGATGAACTTTGACCGGACGAACTTTTTCACGCGCTTTTTTGCCGCGTGCTGTTTTATTTACGTCGTCTGCTGTCAACATCCGGCAAATGTTGGTGACTTTTGTGAGGTTATGCGATGGGAAAAGGGGGTTATTAAGGCAGTACCAAAATAATATGATGCTTAAAGATTTGATCGTTTGTTTCAGGCAAAATTGCTACAGACGCTCGATATTGTTTCGACGCCATACCGTCGCGTGTCCAGGTCGTAAAACCCAGAGACGTAATATACCGATAGAGACCTATGTCTATGTGAAACCCAAACAAGATCTGTAACAGTGTTGGAAAACGTTTCGTTCTTCCCATGTCCAGTTATCAATATTTGGAGGGCCTGTCTATGGCGGAACTCTCACTATAAACGTCTACCATCGAGCCTCACGAAGAAACGTCCCAGGCCTATGGTTTTGGACATTGACAGCGATTAGTTCTTCTTCATCACTTGGCGGGAGGCAGACTTCGTACGATATGCTTACGCGCATATAGTCCGTGGTTAATTTGTATTAATTAATGCAATATTGCATACTTTCAATATTTAAAGTCTTTCATCTATTTTTATTTTTTCACGAAGTTGTTGCCGAAACGTTAATTTTGAAAATGAACAAATTTGTAAAAAGAAAGTATTTTTTGAATATTAATGAGTGACTTTTTACATATGGGTCATATCACTACGCCAGCCTTGTCAACAAAATGTGTGTATGCTATTCAAATCAGGAAATACTCCAGATGTTTCCGACCGAGATTGTGGTAGAAACAGATCACACGACTTGTGGTTGTTGAGTATGGTATTTATTTCACTCTCGTTAGTTAAATTTTCAAAAGATACAGAAAGACACTCGCTAAAGCTCGTGTCTTTTGTAACTTTTGAAAATTAACTAACTCGAGTGAAATAAATACCATATTCAGATGGCCTTACACAAAATCCTTGTAGGTAGGGCGTAAGAATTGTACCTGCTGCTCCCATTGCATCATCGTAAGAGGCGACTAACTTTGTTATCTTATCTTTTCTCTTTTTTTCTTAGCAACTTTCTTCTTCAAAATGTCTCCCTTGACAAAATGCCTCACTTTTTGCCTTTAGTTGAGCGTTCGCCCCTGTGAGGAAGGTTTTGGGGTCTGTTTCATGGCTGATACATACCAGAGTCTGTAAAGATGGTAGTTTCTACTCCTGCTTAACGCTCAGCAGTTTAGGAGTGGGACGACTGGTTCGCCCGTTGTCAGTATAATGTGGCCGTGTGGGGTGTCCTGCTGGGTGTCTTCGGCAGTTTGTTTCAGTGAGGTAGCACTATAAAGTCGGTATCAGTTTCGCGCTATCACAAGGAGACAAACACGAACATATCGCTGCCTCCCAAAACACACACGCATACCCTACACGCATGCATCTTTCACACAGAGAGGCTGTCCTTAAATGCCCATAGCTGCTGATAGGACGTTAAACAATACTAAACAAAACAAAACAAAACAAAACCAAGCGCTACACAACGTTTTGTTTTTGGTCTCTTGCTGTCTACGACTATGGAAAGTTTGATAAACCAAAAAAAAAAAACGGCTTCCTCTTGATTATAAAAAAAAAGATGCACTCATTAAAAATATCACAGGAAGCTGTCATCCTAATAAAATATATAAAATAATCAACACAGACCCGCTTAATTAATTTACTGGTAAGTTTCTTTATCACACATCAGTGATGAGACTGGTTTAGAGGTTTAAATACTCCAATTAGCTAAAACGAGACTATTTATTGATTTAAGTAATGTTATTTAAGTATTGAATCTTGCTTTTGTCGATTTCATGGGTTGATGAATTGAGTTGGTCTCAAAAACAAATTTAATGAACTGCGCAAGACCAATTCAATTCATAACCCCCACGAAATCGACGAAATACTTTGATATGGCAGTTGGCTGTTCGACTGCATTTCTTATGTGACGGTACCACATGGATCTACGTTGTTTTAGATTTGTACCGGGGGTTGAGACTGACACAAGAGGCAGAATGGGCAATCTAATTAAAATCAGATCTTTCATTACACTCCATAACGCAGTGTAATGAGAGATCTGATTTTAATTAGATTGCAGAATGGGTAGCACATGACTTATCACTACCGCTAGGAACCGAGAGCTGATAACAGTTTGCTGATCGATCGTGGTTTGGTTGTTTGAACAATTTGTTTTGAAGCTTCAATAAAAATGTAAAATATCATCAAGTGGTATCTTCTTTGTTTAAAATTGTCAAAAGACATATCTCTTCACAAAATCTGAAAATAGGTATACATACGCGTAGGCAATGTTAATCTGGCCAATTTCATCGGTAAATGAAACATTGATCTATATCAACTCCATACGTCATCAACGCAGTAGCAATTCATTTCTATAATAAATATCAAATGTTAACAGCTAATAATAACTATATTCAGCTCCATTACACAGGTTTAAAATCATTTGGCGTATTTAGATGTCTATCTGTCATGTTAATAAATTAGATTAATGTAGCTTACAATCTCTGAGAATATTGTGGACAGATGCATATGTGTATTCTGGCCTTTGGTATTTATAGTTTATGTCACATGGCCTGGTTTGTCTTGAGAACAATTTGCTCAGCACGATCATGTGAATTAAAATCGAAGGACCACCGAATGTAAATTAATACTCGTTTTGCGAAGAGGAATACCACTTACTTTAAAATAAAGGGGAAATAAATAGTGTTCCTTTATTCGCTACTCACGCTTTAAATGATGTTTTTTTTTTATGTCTTTCTGAATTTTGAAACGACTGGTTTACGACTGACTATTTCCATATGCGGAGTGTTTTTGAATAGAAATTATGGATCCACCTCATCAAAATCGGGATTGCTAAGGGACGATATAATGATACTTCTAATGCATTTTTTAAAACTGAAGGTCACGACACAAAGACTTCATATTTAGATATAACGACCACGGCTGATACTCAATGTGTACTTACCGGGGGTCCATCGACCTTTCGAAAACATGACCCCAGGAGCGAGTCAAAGACACATGGGAGACGGTATCATCCCCTGTCCTTGTTGAGGGTCAGCTGGTACAGAAGGTTGTAGATAAACTTCTTCATCTACCCACGCCTGTACCAGCTGACCCTCAACCAGGACAGGGGAGGTACCGTCTACCAGGTGTCTTTGACTCGATCCTTTGGTGACGTGTCCGAAAAGTCACAGACCCCCGGGTAATTACACCTACCGAGGAAGGCCACAGTAGTAGTCAAACTATCCAGGTATGTTGTCTTTTTGTCGTGAAAAAAAACCCCACCAAAAAAACATCAGAAACATCGCATTAATATCTAACCATAAACAAAATAATATGTAGCGGACACCTTATGATGTTTTCCACTCAGCCTCTGTCGCTATCTTAGACTCTTCCTCTTTTCAACGTGTTTTCTTGCGACCCTTGAATTTCGTTGCTATGTAGAAATAGCCAAAATATCGTGTTTTTGGACAGTTAGCATGCAAAAATAAAAGCCTGTGAGAAACAAAAATTCCTTTCTACGAATGAACATTGGTGTGACAATGTTTAAGCATGTCTAATAATGTTTTATTTGTTGCATGCGGAGGCTTTCAAAAATTTAAAGGTGTCTATTAATTTCCCACAAAATGGCCAAATTTTAACCAAATCGCGCACAACAGACGATATCCACGCATTTTATTATGAAAATGCAGGTTTATCCAAAACCAGTTGTCGAGTGAATTTGATATTTCATATTTCATACTTCATTTATACAAGATTACGTATATAACAACAAATTCAAATTCCCCAATGATGCCGGAAGTGACCCTTAATGTCCCTAGTCCTTTGACTCTTTGATCTGAATAGATCTATTTTTGACCTCTGCAATCAGTATATGGTAAGGTCAAACTAACTGTCCTGAACATTGATCGGCATGCAATCCTACTATTTACTGTGATATTTCAAATCAGAAGTCATAGCAACAGTTTTTACTTAAGTGCATCTTCTATTCCGTCTTTGCGTATCGCAGAGTTATCTTTTCTTGGGAGCAGGTAATGATTGTTACGTCACTTGTTTGTGAGAGTAACGTCATCAATTTTTGAGAAAACGACGTAATTTTCTCGCACAAACCAATGACGTCACAATCAATCCCTGCTCCCAAGAGAGGATAACTCTGCAATACGCAAAGACGGAATAATGGTTGCTTTTCTATGTCAAACATCTAGGTGTCAGTGTCAGTTCAATGTTTCCTTATCATTGTCAGTTTGTATAATAAGTTATGTTCGTACAACATCATTGATTGGAATCAAATACAGCCATCCAGTTGCTTAGAATGATAAAGAGAGAATATATAATACCCTGTAGTACTTAGTAATCAAATTCCATACTCTTCGTTGTTGTAATGTGTCAAATACTTACTATATGTGCAATTTGTACCATGATTATCAAGTCCAGATGTTTCTATGGCAACTTCACACATTGCCAAAGCTACAGAAATATGCTTTGCCTAAACTTCATATCAAGTGATTTCGTTTGTATGTTTTACAAATATTTCCCAAAACTATTGCAAAAGTATATATAGCGGTCCATCAACCAGCGTTGGTTGATTTTCATATAAATGTAACTAAAGTTAGCTAATTTTCAAATTGTATGAAGACGTGAGGTCAAGCGGGTATCTTTTAACAGTTGAAATTGACTAATGAGAGTTAGGTACGCATTAAAATCAACCATCACGAGCTTGTCAGCCTTTTATCTTATAATTTTTATCTAGAAACCTGTATTTTCCTTCCGACCGGGGAAGCAATTTGTTATGAATTATATCATCACAATAATAAGATGATAGCAAAAGAATTGTTACATGACATGATAATCTAAAGATCAACAAATAAAATTAAATAGAATTGACCTAGTGGGTTACTAATATATTTTCCAACTCCAGGCAGTCTGAAGTGAGGAAACCAATGACGGCTGTAGGATATCAATAGAATACTAAATTGTCGTGATTTCCACCTGTGAGTTCATTGTCTACTAGTCCAGCTAGTTCACAAAGTCTTAGATCGATTTCTAGAGACATTTCGGAATACCTAATGTCACTTCCAGTATTTTGTCAAGATCATGTTGTCATTCCTTCTATTTCACTGTCTTCTCAGTTTATGTTTGCTTCCTTTTTATATCGCGTTAAAGTTGCTTTCGGATGTTGTCCCCGTGTACTGATGGTTACACACTTTGTTTTCGTTTTTTTTTTTTGTGTTTTTTTTTTTTAGTTGTACCATAAAAAACAATATATATTAAATTATTGCGAATACCTTAGATAACCTAATAAAATTTATGTAATCGGTGCATGATACCTATGTATGTATACTTATTGAACAAATACTCCTTTCTTAAATATCATGGTAACATCGCTCGCCTAGTAAGAAATCAGGTCACCGACATTGGCCAAGACTTGGAATGAAAGTGTGTAAAGTCCTCTTAAGATATGATATATAGATGTTCCTCAACGAGCGATGATTGGTTAATATGTTTATTTAACTCGAGTTTGGTAATTTTCAAATTGTACAAATGCAAAAGGATTGCATTTTACAGTTTGAAAATTAACTAATGAGAGTTAGTGTGATATTAATTTGTAAAGATTGCTGATATTCAAATACGAATGAGTGATAAATACATTATGTTATTTTTGAGTGTTAATGATATTATGTGTGCATTGGTGATATTAAAAGCTAATATATAACAAGTGTTGGTGATAGCACCCCAGAAACGTGTCTGATATCACTATATGAATATGGATGATAGCATGTTATGAGTATGTGTGATTTCACGTTGTCAATATGAATTTACAATATGTAATCATATTATATACGTGGATGATATTCCTGGTGTGATATCAAAACTGTGACGTTTTCTTATCTTGAAAAGACGACGAATTATTCTTTTCTATTTTAACGACATGTCAACACCTCTCTCCTCTAAGCTATATGTTTTGGACCATTCACAAGATCTCGCATAATAAGCACAATTCAAACACTTTTGAATACCATTTTCGTCGTAAGTATAGATGGACAAAAGACGGATGCTTCACCACGGAAAAAGGCTATCTGTAAGGTGAGCTAAAAATACTTTAGGAGTAAAATTTAAACCATTGAAACAAAATGTATTGAAGCAATTGAACATTAAATATGATTTATTTATAGTCTACATTTTATCGACACACCAGTCACATTTTCAATATATAAACCAAACATAGTTAGCGTTGTTTGACGTAACACATACAATACTGCCAATATATAATTCCTATTTTGATTCTTCAATTTTGGCAAGACTGGCAAGCGCAGCCGGCAGGCTCACTGTACGATGTTGTGAGATGAACGTTCTCCAAAACCTGGTTTCCATCACGACATTCAGTCAGAGTGATTTCTCTTGTTATCAATCTTGATTCACTGCAACATTTACAGATCTGTTCGGAAAAAAATAACAGGATTAATGAAACTAATTATGAATTATAATTGGTTCTGTGATAATTTGCATCACATATTAACAACGTGATTTGTGTAATCTTTTTGTCCCTAGTTACAACTATCAAAATTTCACAAACGTTATCAATGCAATCCGGATTGAAATGAAATAATTCACCTCTGTTAGTTTTGGTCAGTTTTAAATCAATAAATATTTAAAAAGGTTTACAAACTATTTAGTAAAGTGGTAAAACAAACATTTTATAATAATTAAGTATTTTAATGCAAGTAAAATTGTTTCAAGTTTAAAGACAGTTTAATAAAAAATAAAAATAAAAAAAATCTATCACTATAACAATGAAACTTTTAAATAAGGTTTTATAACTTAAACTTTATTATCAATTGTGAATGATAGCAATGAAAGAATAAGTCGTAATCATCTTTATTGTAAGACGTCTATTTATGATATTCCGTTTCTCTACGTTGCAGCATAATGTGGAAAATAATTACACCCAGCACCCACTTAATGAATATATAATTTCTTACTCTTTTCATTATTTCCTGTTAAAAAATAGAAGTATCAGGTTGACATCGCAGCAGAAATGTCTAAACAGTGTTGTTTTAGTGCTTCCGAGCGCGGATGCGTTTGGCACTTGACTATATATACAGTGAAAATATTGTATTTGTTTTATGCTGGTAAAATGGGTTTTTGTTACCTGTCTTGTTATTTTTATTTCGTTTTCGGCAATTTGCAATATAGACAGGTAATACATGGTCTATACTGCCTGAATAAATCCTTCATATTTAATTCGTCCAGCTTTTAATCCTATTTGATTAAATAATAATAATATAGTTATTTCAAACTGAAAGTGTTAGAGCCAGACAAAGCAAGAATCTGCAGTCAGTTGGACAAACGTGCATTTCCTTAATCAGGTGGATCTATATTCATGACACGTTGGCTAATGTTAACTTCCTTGGATCGTTAGAAAGGAATCAATTAGTCAATTAATTAACTCTCAGCGCGAGCTCATTGACAAAATCGAGAGGCTATCGCGATGAAAACAAGTTTTAACAACAAACACTGCATACCTTGTAACATTGTAAACTGTTAATCATCTTATATAATCAACTATTTGATAATTCTCTCATAACTAAACGTCGACTACATTCCATCAACACCTACCAATTAACTAGGAAAAGCACTTCGAGATCTCTTGTCAACGACAAATATAAAAAAAATACGTTGTGCGCACAGTAAAACTGTCAATTTAAAGGAGGGGACTATAAATAAATCTATGTATATATCTATTTTTATCAGCTGTTCCATTTGTAAATTTACCCTACGGTTGTGTGCCTCCAATATTTGAATTCCCAATTGCAGGATGGTTTTTTATCATTATATTTATTCATAAAAGATGTCACCAGTATTCAGTAGTTAGGCATAGGAGAACATTTAGCACATCAAATTGAAACTTTACTTCCAAATTTTTTGCTTTCTACGAATTTTCACGAAAATCATAATGAAAATCGCGAGATAGAAATGATCTATTTTATGATGATTTGCAATTTGTTACGGTATATGATTTTGAATATCTTTAGCAATAAGCAAATATAGCCTGAACCATTTAAAATGCTTCGAAAGTAAGACAGCCTTAGACAGCCGTAAATACTTCACAGACCAAATGGCTACGACAAAAAGGACGACACCGAAAATAGGATTTCGTCCTGAAAACGAAAATAAGCCAAGACTAATTTTAGATATTTAAGGATATGGCGTCTATGCCCGACTTAGTAATACTTGTTTTTAAGCATGACCAGAACCCGATGATTACCAAACAATTTTTCAACATACATTGTATTCATTCAAAACAACTTTTTACAGTTATAGCGAAACAAATAATTCGTTTCACATTTGAACTGCTTTATCAAAATGATCGACTCAACTGCAAACATTACCAATCAAATCAAAATCATAATCCATTTATTAGTATATAGTATGTATGTATGTATAGCGTCAAAGATATACGTTAACAGGCGACCCATTGCCTTTCGGTATACTTTTAAAAAAAACCGATGAAATAACTAACAACCTTCGACTAAAAAGAGTTTTGTAGTGCTATATATGCTCTTGTTGGTTGTGAATATAAACATTATAACCATTTTACTTACTTTGTCAAATCCTGGAAATTGAGACACGCTTGGAGTGACACGTGAAACACATGTACCATCGCACTCGTTCACCAGAACGTTTGCCACACAAACAGCATTGCGAGACCTGCCGCCGTAACTCACGGGCAACGTACGAACGATGTTCATCTCGATCTGTTTTGTCTCACAGTTATCCACAAGTGATTCACCTCCCCGGAGAAACATGCAAAGCATCAACGTTGCTATGACAGAAAAGGTCATGTTGTTCCTGAAATAAAATTCAACTATATAATAAAGAATTGTAAATATCATGCAGATTTCTTCTGATGAAAATATGCTGTACATTTTATTTACTGCGTACTTATTGTGAATCATATGTAGTCCCCTTGATAGGCGTGTTTTCCTCATAAATCCCACAGGCTCCAACGAGTGTTATATGTTATTGGCGTAGATTTCAAATGAAAAATATATAAAGTTACCAATTAAGTGCTTTAATGAAGGACAAGTATTCGTCTACGTTAAAAACTAAGATGAGAAATCATTGCAATCAAACTTATCCGTCAACCAATAGTTAATACTTACGAATTGGCTAGGAACGTGAATGTTATGATCCCTTTTCGTCCGCTTTCGTCTTTAACAAGTCTGATTTGAGACAGCACACAGTCTGATTAGGAAAGAGACCAGCATATCTGCCGTCTGACGGAAATTCTAGATAACAGTTTTTTTCATCATTCCTGTCTTCTGACATGTGTCGTCGAAAGGTTTGGATTTCTATTCTGAGTACCTCCTTGAACGCCGATTGGAGGTCTGAGCTATTCCACCGCCCCTCGATGACATACGGAAACGTGATTGCCACTAACAAAGAGCCGGATGCGTTTCCTATTGCACTCTTTGTGTTGACACGACGACAGGTATACGTCGAATATCACTAACGCTTTGAAGCATGCTTTAGCACAAGCCGGGAGTCATGTTAGCGAAATACTATCGATCCGTATCGCAACACGCCCTGCCTGATTCCTGGACACTGTCATCTTTTTGTTTAGTTTTGTTAATTCAGCCACCACTAATCCAGTTGTCATAATATCTTGTCAATTTGGGGACAGATTAGTGTTATTTTCCTATACGAAACAGTTTCATTAAATCAGCCATCTCGCATTCCTGTCACATTTACTGGGAACTAAGATGGGTGCGTCATGTAGGCTCCATTGCATATTAAAATCTGATGATATACTTACATTGTTCGAACACTGTTTTAATTTATTCACATGAAACATTTAATACAAACCTGAATGAATAATAATGAAAAAGAGGCTGAATCAAGTAATTTTTGCATGTAAATTTGCTCTGCTACCTACCTTAAAGGATTTTACGTACGTTATTATCCGCGGATTTATCGTTGTGCTTTTGTGTTCACGTGTGTAAGATTTGAAACAATCGTTTGGTCTTGTTTTGTAATACGGTGTTAAGGCAGAAACAAATATGTGCTTTACTTTGAGTGGCTTTAAACCTTCATTTTCAGATATTTTTAAATAGATATGAATCAAAACAACCGAGTCTGTAAGAATTGTTTTTTTTTAACTCAGCGTATCTTAAAGAAATACTAATTAATTAACTATTGTATTTCACTTACTGATATGTCTTCAATAATGTAGTATTGTAGTAAAACTCATATCATGAGAACTGCTCAAAGATGGTGTCAACATTCAAGATATTAACTTAACTTAGTTTTAAGCTGTTTATTCCATTTTTACAATATACTCATTTTGATTTTCATTCGTGATGATTTGAGAAATTTACCAGTTTTATTCTGCAGAACACATTTTGAAGATGCAATATGATAACCGTTAAAAGCACAACACTTATTGAGTAAATGGAGGCAAAATAATGAATTAAAGTTTTTTTTTTCAATCTCCACTGTAACATAAGCGTTCATACATACCAAAGTGTACAACTTTATGTCTGTCTTTGGGGATAGAGATACAAAAGAAGCTTTAAAAATGGTGTTTTATTGAAACGCAAAGAATACATGTTTTGTTGAAAATATATATGGGAGAAAGACACGATCGAAATATACGTTTTTCAAAGTCAAAACTGTCGGTATACTAACACGGGGTTATTCTAAAGGTGGTGCGTACAACAGTTTCCAGACTAGTTACCCGGTGTCAGCCGAAAGGTGGGGCGAACAACAGTTTCCAGAAGAGTTACCCGGTATCACCCGCAAGGTGGTGCGTTCAACAGTTTCCAGAATAGTTACCCGGTGTCAGCCGAAAGGTGGTGCGTACAACAGTTTCCAGAAGAGTTACCCGGTATCACCCGTAAGGTGGTGCGTTCAACAGTTTCGAGAATAGTTACCCGGTATCACCCGCAAGGTGGTGCGTACAACAGTTTCTAGACTAGTTACCTCGTATCACCCGCAAGGTGGTGCGTGCAACAGTTTCCAGACTAGTTACCCGGTGTCAGCCGAAAGGTGGTGCGTACAACAGTTTCCAGACTAGTTACCTCGTATCACCCGCAAGGTGGTGCGTACAACAGTTTCTAGACTAGTTACCTCGTATCACCCGCAAGGTGGTGCGTGCAACAGTTTCCAGACTAGTTACCCGGTGTCAGCCGAAAGGTGGTGCGTACAACAGTTTCCAGACTAGTTACCTCGTATCACCCGCAAGGTGGTGCGTACAACAGTTTCTAGACTAGTTACCTCGTATCACCCGCAAGGTGGTGCGTGCAACAGTTTCCAGACTAGTTACCCGGTGTCAGCCGAAAGGTGGTGCGTACAACAGTTTCCAGACTAGTTACCTCGTATCACCCGCAAGGTGGTGCGTACAACAGTTTCTAGACTAGTTACCTCGTATCACCCGCAAGGTGGTGCGTGCAACAGTTTCCAGACTAGTTACCCGGTGTCAGCCGAAAGGTGGTGCGTACAACAGTTTCCAGACTAGTTACCTCGTATCACCCGCAAGGTGGTGCGTACAACAGTTTCTAGACTAGTTACCTCGTATCACCCGCAAGGTGGTGCGTGCAACAGTTTCCAGACTAGTTACCCGGTGTCAGCCGAAAGGTGGTGCGTACAACAGTTTCCAGACTAGTTACCTCGTATCACCCGCAAGGTGGTGCGTACAACAGTTTCTAGACTAGTTACCTCGTATCACCCGCAAGGTGGTGCGTGCAACAGTTTCCAGACTAGTTACCCGGTGTCAGCCGAAAGGTGGTGCGTACAACAGTTTCCAGACTAGTTACCTCGTATCACCCGCAAGGTGGTGCGTACAACAGTTTCTAGACTAGTTACCTCGTATCACCCGCAAGGTGGTGCGTGCAACAGTTTCCAGACTAGTTACCCGGTGTCAGCCGAAAGGTGGTGCGTACAACAGTTTCCAGACTAGTTACCTCGTATCACCCGCAAGGTGGTGCGTACAACAGTTTCTAGACTAGTTACCTCGTATCACCCGCAAGGTGGTGCGTGCAACAGTTTCCAGACTAGTTACCCGGTGTCAGCCGAAAGGTGGTGCGTACAACAGTTTCCAGACTAGTTACCTCGTATCACCCGCAAGGTGGTGCGTACAACAGTTTCTAGACTAGTTACCTCGTATCACCCGCAAGGTGGTGCGTGCAACAGTTTCCAGACTAGTTACCCGGTGTCAGCCGAAAGGTGGTGCGTACAACAGTTTCCAGACTAGTTACCTCGTATCACCCGCAAGGTGGTGCGTACAACAGTTTCTAGACTAGTTACCTCGTATCACCCGCAAGGTGGTGCGTGCAACAGTTTCCAGACTAGTTACCCGGTGTCAGCCGAAAGGTGGTGCGTACAACAGTTTCCAGACTAGTTACCTCGTATCACCCGCAAGGTGGTGCGTACAACAGTTTCTAGACTAGTTACCTCGTATCACCCGCAAGGTGGTGCGTGCAACAGTTTCCAGACTAGTTACCCGGTGTCAGCCGAAAGGTGGTGCGTACAACAGTTTCCAGACTAGTTACCTCGTATCACCCGCAAGGTGGTGCGTACAACAGTTTCTAGACTAGTTACCCGGTGTCAGCCAAATGTGGTGCGTACAACAGTTTCCAGACTAGTTACCTCGTATCACCCGCAAGATGGTGCGTACAACAGTTTCTAGGCTAGTTACCTCGTATCACCCGCAAGGTGGTGCGTACAACAGTTTCTAAACTAGTTACCTCGTATCACCCGCAAGGTGGTGCGTACAACAGTTTTTAGACTAGTTACCTCGTATCACCCGCAAAGTGGTGCGTACAGAGCCTTGTATTTTGTCATCATGTTTTCCAATGGTGTGGAAAATGATGTATATCAAGAATGGAAATCTTGGAATGTATGATTAGGGCTGAGGAATTATTGGTTGTTATTGGTAAAAAGGAGTTTTAATCATGTATTTGTTTAAGATGGTTTGATATTACACTCTACAGAGCTAATGTCGAGTTTTTTCATTTAAAAAAACAAATGATAATTCCATTTGGTAATACAGTCTGCGCTAACAACATCACTAGGCAGACAGCACAATTAGCCTTGTTCTCGAGTGCAGCTATGTCATGTCGTCGCCCTCAACAGAGACTTCTTTATAAGGCGTGCAGATTTCCGATTTACATTTGCAGTCAGAAACGACAGCTAAATATGGATATTTGTGATGGCCAATGCTTTTCAACAAGGCCTTGGGTGTCACTCGCAAGAAATTATAATATTATTATATGTATACATTGAAATGCAACCGACACAAGCTATTTCATTCTGCAAATAAGTAAGTAAATACATAAATGAATAACCTGAATAAAATCACATAATATGTTAAAATAGTACTGCATTTCATATTTGGACATTTCACATGTTTCAAGGAAAACAATTAAGCTGTACGATAAGTTGGACGATTTCGATTTTTCGATCGTTAATGGATAAATCTATAACAGGGTTTCAAAACTTTCTGTGATACGAAGGACGATGATTCTGATTAGGTTTGTCAAAGTGCCTTGTTGTTTTGACGTCATTTCTCCATTTCTCGCTATAAGGACGATCGATGTGACATTGTTTGTGTTTGACCTGGATGTACACGAATGTCGTCGATGATTTTTAGGACACTTACCCACTTGGTCTTATTCTCCATGTACTTTTTCAAGCGTCCCTCCTTTGGTCGTAGTTTGCCTTAGTTTGGTAATTTGGAGTTCGGATTGCGGTTATGGTGACACTATAGAAATGTCTTGTTTATCTATATATGAATTCACGTATTGCAATAATTGGGATAAATATTCAACATGTGCTCCCTCTTGACATTTCTTCCCTCTTACAAATAATATAAAACAAAAATGCTTCGATATCAACAGCAACAGAACTACGTACACATAATAAATTCTTTGTTGAAATGAAAAGGTTTTACTTGATATGATAAAATGTAATAAAAAAGGAAGATTAAATGTTAAAGCGTTGGCTTAATTTCGAGACATAAGAGTAATAATCTAATAAACATATACTTACGGGGGTAAACACAACTCATTCATACGATGTTGAGAAAATAAGAGAACAACACAAACTGTCAGCAATGGGATTGTCTTTTATTAAATGAAATGATAACACACGAGATTAGGAACCATTGTCACGTTGTATCTACTGGCTTCAATGAAGACAATGCCTTCAAAACCTGATTTTTCCTTGGGATGTTTTGGTTACCTGTAAGATATTGACACAATTAGTGGATCTGACGAAATTTACCACATAAATAATTATTTTCTAACAGTTGAGTTCCTACAATAGCCAATACTAAGTCTTGATTGTTACGTCATTTGTTTGTGAGAGTAACGTCATAATGATTTGAGAAAAGGACGTAATTTTCTCACACAAACTAATTAAGTAGCAATCGATACCTGCTCACAAGAGAAGATAACTCTGCAATACGAAAAGACGGAATAGGCAATACCAAAAAAGTGTTCATCTGACATCTCCAATTGCATAAATTAATTGCCCCCCCCCCCCATTTCGAGAGTCTGACACTTCAGATGGACACGTAGTTTGCTATTGCTTATAATACATACCTATAACTGTTGTTTATGTTTGTATTATAATACATACCTATAACTGTTGCTTATGTTTGTATTATGATACATACCTACAGCTGTTGCTTATGTTTGTATTATAATAATACCTACAACTGGTGCTTAGGTTTGTATTATGATACATACCTACAGCTGTTGCTTGTTTGTATTATGATACATACCTACAGCTGTTGCTTGTTTGTATTATGATACATACCTACAGCTGTTGCTTATGTTTGTATTATGATCCATTCCTACAACTGTTGTTTATGTTTGTAGTATAATACATACCTACAACTGTTGCCTATGTTTGTATTATGATACATACCTACAGCTGTTGCTTATGTTGGTATTATAATACATACCTACAACTGTTGCTTACGTTTGTATTATGATACATACCTACAGCTGTTGCTTATGTTTGTATTATGATCCATTCCTACAACTGTTGTTTATGTTTGTAGTATAATACATACCTACAACTGTTGCTTATGGTTGTATTATGATACATACCTACAACTGTTGCTCATGTTTGTATTATAATACATACCTACAGCTGTTGCTTATGTTTGTATTATGATCCATTCCTACAACTGTTGTTTATGTTTGTATTATAATACATACATACAACTGTTGCTTATGTTTGTATTATGATACATACCTAAAACTGTTGTTTATGTTTGTATTATAATATAAACCTACAACTGTTGCTTATGTTTGTATTATAGTACATACCTACAGATGTTGCTTATGATGATATTATAATACATACCTACAACTGTTGCCTATGTTTGTATTATGATACATACCTAAAACTGTTGCTTATGTTTGTATTATAGTACATACCTACAGATGTTGCTTATGATGATATTATAATACATACCTACAACTGTTGCTTACGTTTGTATTATGATACATACCTACAATTGTTGTTTATGTTTGTATTATAATACATTCCTACAACTGTTGCTTATGTTTGTAATATAGTTCATACCTACAGATGTTGCTTATGTTGATATTATAATACATACTACAACTGTTGCTTATGTTTGTATTATAGTACATACCTACAGATGTTGCTTATGTTGATATTATAATACATACCTACAACTGTTGCTTATGTTTGTATTATGATACATTCCTACAACTGTTGCTTATGTTTGTATTATAATAATACCTACAACTGTCGCTTATGTTTGTATTATGATACATACCTACAACTGTTGTTTATGTTTGTGTTATAATACATACCTACAACTGTTGCTTATGTTTGTATTATAGTACATACCTACAGCTGTTGCTTATGTTGATATTATAATACATACCTACAGCTGTTGTTTATGTTTGTATTATAATACATACCTACAACTGTTGCTTATGTTTGTATTATAATACCTACCTACAACTGTTGTTTATGTTTGTATAATATTTTCTAAAAATCCTTTCTCATCATTACCCCGTTTCAGTGTTCATTATTTTTCATGACGTCACGTTACTCGATTACATCAGTGGATATCACAGTTTCAGTGAAAAAGAGTTACACAACACCATGTAATTATCACATGTAAATACATGACGTTGCATTACATGGCATAAAATAACCTCCCGCATTGTAAATCAACCCATGTAATGCATACATATACCTACTACATTATTTATGTACATTTTATTTAATTCTCTTAATAAATAGGCATACTGCATTGTTATCTAATCTCCCTAATACATCCACCGCGTACATAGAACACCAATAGGGTAAAACTGGATTATCTGACAACCATCACTTGTATTTTTAAGGCGTTGCTTTCCGATTTCAGAGCATTGTAGTTATTTTCGATGACGACCTGTCGACCCTGGTTACGGACCTTTTGAATTGTCTCCCAGAAAGAATCGTATTAATGCTTCCATAACATGTGACACATGTAAGTTGTGAACTTTACAATTATACTCATATATATGTCTCTTATAGCAAGGGAATTGGAGGGGGAAATACTGCTGCCTTCAGTTATACGGTATAACGCTGAGACGCGCTGACTTATAATCCAGCAACGTCGAGTGTGGTCAGTGGCTGGATGGATGACCGCTGCACGATGCACTATTAACGAGCTATCGAGGGCCTGTAAATCCTATACAAATTTTATGTAATTTATAGCAATAACTCTGCTTGCATCAGTTATGTCAGGGATCAACCACGAGACTCCACAAACCTGTAAGTCCGACACGTCTACCTGAATGTGTTAATTCGGATGAGTTTCCATTCCATCGTAAGCGGTATGTTAAGTACCCTTTGCTAACAGCAGAAGATTTCTTATTATTGCCCCCGGTAAGGACAGTAAAAATCGTTATACTACCATCATTTGTCCAGAGAATGTTTTGCGATATAAAGGGATTTGGTGATCAATTGAATGAAACGTATACAGGAATTCTTAAGAAAACAAGAGAAAAATGAACATCGAAATATGTTGGCGGTAAACGAGGTAGCAAATGAAACGATGGTTTTACTGTAATAGCGTTGCATGCGGATTTTGATGACATAACTATGTATTTAAACACCGTATACTACAACATACACACATAGCGAATGGATGTACTGGTTACTGACTGTATAACAAAGTAAGAAAAATAGTACGACGAGTCTTTTTCTCGTACGTACACTTAAATGAAGTTACTTATAATTTATAAAATGTGGTATAAAACGATTCCAGTAGGTACTTTACTATGTACAGAATTATTTCCAGGTACAACAGGTTTCGAACCTGCGAAATGAAGTTAATTGGCATTTGACTATATAAAGTAAACATACCATTCACAAATTCAATTTCACCGAATAAGAAGAGGATGCAATATCATAACTGCCATATTCACCCTACTTGCCTAATTTGTTTATGGCTCCAAGCCATCTGGTCGGATCGCGTGATAATGGAACGCTGTCCTCGACTGACGATGATTGGACGGCGACTGGACTGTGTTGTGATAGGTCACTTATCCGCTGTCTCGTACTGGCCCTGCCACGTTTGCTTCCTCCGGAAGTTGATGCTTTAGAGGCGTGGTCACGCATTAAATCTCTCACCAAAACCTTTTCTACTGTCATAAAAAAAAGTATCGCCAGACTTATTTAAGACAAGGCTTAGTCTGAAGTATGCCTGTAAACAAGGGGATATTGCAGGGACAGAGTGCATGTAACTGGTAATAAACATCCTCCTTATACGGTAGATTATTCGTGCCTCGATTGATCTTTATTTTCGCCAAAACATTTCGTTAAACATCGTTCGGATCGTAATTACAAGTGGAAAATGAAATGTTCGTTTGTTTTCGTGGTTTTCGTGGTTGCTATGAATCCAGGAATATAAATACAACAAATTTAGTGATACACCCGACTACTGTTAAGTGGTATTTTCAGCGATTTCCCTTCACTCCTACCCAAGATGGATTCTGATATTCACTAAGGGGCGGAATTGGTAAACATATTACCCGTCCATATGACTGCCTGCCTGAGTGCTATTTGGGTAAATATCTCTACATTTTCTAGTAGCTGAATTTATTTTGTGGCTTAGTGATTTGTTTAAGGTCGTTTAACGTCGAGACACCGATCAGGTGCATTCTTTGCTCAACAAAGGAAGCTGCAGAATAAGTTTTCAATTACTGTTTGTGTACAAAACACACTGAGCATTTAAGAGATCTATGTACTTACACAAGGGTGGAGAGATATATTTTTACTTACACGAGAGCGGAAAGAGATCTATGTACTTACACGAGAGCTGAAAGAGATCTATGTACTTACACGAGGGCGGAGTGAGTTCTATGTGCTTACACGAGGGCGGAGTGAGTTATATGTACTTCCACGAGGGCGGAGTGAGTTATATGTACTTCCACGAGGGCGGAGTGAGTTCTATGTAGTTACACGAGGGCGGGGGGAGGTGTATGTACTTACACGAGGGCGAAGGGAATTATATGTACTTACACGAGGGCAGAGTGAGTTATATGTACTTCCACGAGGGCGGAGTGAGTTATATGTACTTCCACGAGGGCGGAGTGAGTTCTATGTGCTTACACGAGGGCGGAGTGAGTTCTATGTGCTTACACGAGGGCGGAGTGAGTTATATGTACTTACACGAGGGCGGAGTATGTTCTATGTACTTACACGAGGGCGGAGTGAGTTCTATGTACTTACACGAGGGCGGAGTGAGTTCTATGTACTTACACGAGGGCGGAGTGAGTTCTATGTACTTACACGAGGGCGGAGTGAGTTCTATGTACTTACACGAGGGCGGAGTGAGTTCTATGTACTTACACGAGGGCGGAGTGAGTTCTATGTACTTACACGAGGGCGGAGTGAGTTCTATGTACTTACACGAGGGCGGAGTGAGTTCTATGTACTTACACGAGGGCGGAGTGAGTTCTATGTACTTACACGAGGGCGGAGTGAGTTCTATGTACTTACACGAGGGCAGAGTGAGTTCTATGTACTTACACGAGGGCGGAGTGAGTTCTATGTACTTACACGAGGGCGGAGTGAGTTCTATGTACTTACACGAGGGCAGAGTGAGTTCTATGTACTTACACGAGGGCGGAGTGAGTTCTATGTACTTACACGAGGGCAGAGTGAGTTATATGTACTTACACGAGGGCGGAGTGAGTTCTATGTATATTCGAGGGCGGAGTGAGTTCTATGTACTTACACGAGGGCAGAGGGTGTTCTATGTACTTACACGAGGGCAGAGTGAGTTCTATGTACTTACACGAGGGCGGAGTGAGTTATATGTACTTACACGAGGGCAGAGTGAGTTATATGTACTTACACGAGGGCGGAGTGAGTTCTATGTACTTACACGAGGGCGGATTGAGTTCTATGTGCTTACACGAGGGCAGAGTTAGTTAAATGTACTTACACGAGGGCGGATTGAGTTCTATGTACTTACACGAGGGCAGAGTGAGTTATATGAACTTACACGAGGGCGGAGTGAGTTCTATGTGCTTACACGAGGGCAGAGTTAGTTATATGTACTTACACGAGGGCGGAGTGAGTTCTATGTGCTTACACGAGGGCAGAGTTAGTTATATGTACTTACACGAGGGCGGAGAGGGATCTATGTACTTACACGAAGGGGGGGGGGGATATATGTACTTACACGAGGGCGGAGTGAGTTATATGTACTTACACGAGGGCAGATTGAGTTCTATGCATTACACGAAGGCGGAGTGAGTTCTATGTACTTTCACGAGGCCGTATAAGATATATGCACTTACACGAGGGCAGAGAGGCATCTATGTACTTACACGAAGGGGGGGGGGGAGATATATGTGCTTACGCGAGGGCGGAGAGACATCTATGTACTTACACGAATGGGAAGGGAGATATATGTACTTACACGAGGGCGGAGAGAGATCTATGTACTTACACTAGGGCGGAGGAAGATGCATGAACTTACACGAGGGCGGAGGGAGATATATTTACTTACACGAGGGAGGAGAGAGATATTTACTTACACGAGGGCGGAGAGAGAGATATGTACTTACACGAGGGCAGAGTGAGTTCTATGTACTTACACGAGGGCAGAGTGAGTTCTATGTACTTACACGAGGGCGGATTGAGTTCTATGTACTTACACGAGGGCAGAGTGAGTTCTATGTACTTACACGAGGGCAGAGTGAGTTATATGTACTTTCACGAGGGCGGAGGAAGATATATGTGCTTACGCGAGGGCGGAGAGACATCTATGTACTTACACGAATGGGAAGGGAGATATATATACTTACACGAGGGCGGAGAGAGATCTATGTACTTACAC
>NW_018403984.1:1360450-1384714 GCF_002113885.1 Mizuhopecten yessoensis
TTTCCCGAAGGGGGGGGGGGGGGGGAGATATATGTACTTACACGAGGGCGGAGGAAGATATATGTGCTTACGCGAGGGCCGAAAAACATCTATGTACTTACACGAATGGGAAGTGAGATATATGTACTGACACGAGGGCGGAGAGAGATCTATGTACTTACAATAGGGCGGAGGAAGATGTATGAACTTACACGAGGGCGGAGTGAGATATATTTACTTACACGAGGGAGGAGAGAGATATTTACTTACACGAGGGCGGAGAGAGATATATGTACTTACACGAGGGCGGAGAGAGATATATGTACTTACACGAGGGCGGAGAGATATATTTATTTACACGAGGGCGGAGAGTGATATATTTACATACACGAGGGCGGAGAGAGATCTATGAACTTCTCCCCGTACTTGTCGTGGAGCTTGCGTCGTCTGTATGTGTTTTCTATTGATTGTCTGGTCCTTGGCACTCGAACATCCATACGGCAGCACACCACTACAACTGTAGACACATTATACTGTCAATTACTGATCCCATATTTAGAGGCAATTGTGTCAAGGTTTATTACATGGGATGTTAACTTTTAAGCGTCAATCTAAATACGAGAGCATTTTGTACATATTTTAAAAGGATAATCATTTTAACGCTAACTTTATTTCTATATAACAAAATTTCAGTAATATCAATTAATATGCATAGAGATAGAATTAAAAAAACCTAATAAGTTATATCATTCCGTTTTATATATATATATATAAAGAGAGAACTAACTGACGTCGAAAAAAAATATAACGAAGTGGAAGTTTCCTATCGTGAGCGTAGGGAAGAAGGGTGAGATGGGGGCGTTGTGCAGTCTAAACCTTTGCTTTCGATCATTTTGAATCCGAGGCAATGTATATTTGTTTTCAGATTTACCTAATTATGAAAACAGCACCGATTTAATATATACCGTTGTGTCATTCATTATCAATGCTACCAGGGTTTGCACTGCTGATTTATGAGGAGTAGTTTTTTCGGATGACAGATTAGATTAACTGGGATTTTGACATTGATCAAAATCCTCGTTTATAGTTCTTTGAAGCAAGTGGAAAACGATAGATATTCGCTACTTATTTATTTGCGGAACAGTCTGATTTGTTCTGTTACTTGTATTCCATACAACAAATTCAGTATGGGTCGTATAGCGGTTTTGACCTTTCGGGTAGTGCGTAGACCTTGATTTACAAAAGAATGAAGCAAGTGGGCTATAAAGTGAGTACTACAAAAAAAACCCAGACTCAGCTGAAAAGTGCTTTTAGTCTTACATATATATGTAAGGTCTAGAATGAGGTATTTGCTTCTACTAGATGTATCAGGCAAAACACAATAAAAAGTAAATAAATGTATGTTTCAGGTACCCCGACCGACCCTAGTTATTACCTGCGATCCTTATCATTTATCTCGCTCGAATGCACTTAGACGTCCAATTCGAACGCACCGAAATAATGTTTTTGTTTTTGTTTTTGTAATTAAGTAATCAATAAAAAAAAACCATAAATCTAAAACCCTATCGATCAAACCTATTTATTCAGTCGCGTTACCTTAAACGTTAGAAACATAGTAGAGAAACAGTCCTGGACATTTAGCAGGAGAGAAGAAGAAAAATCACTCAGCTAACATTCGGGTAAACTTAACGAGTTAAACAACTGATGTTAAGATGATGGAGGAATTGTTAACTAATTCTGTTAAGTCAAATCCAAAAACAAATAGTTTTAAAACTATCAATCAATGCAGACACATAAAAATTAATAAGAAATTGAGCAAAACAGACTGTCAACATAATTCATGTCATCAGTTTGTCCATGCGTATTTATTGAAGAAAACAAATTGCTGCTGGTATTAGCATATTTTTGTGTTAGCTTTCATTTTAAAATAATCATTGTACAAAACACGTTAAAAATCGATTTTACCGATAACAAAGATGAGGAAAAGTCCTATCCCTGACAAGTGCCATATTTTGAGCGGACCAATCACAATCGTCTCGATATCCAAGTGCGGAGGAGAAGGAGTGGAGAGAGCATCATATCCGTTCAGTTCAACGGTTGTCTGAAAGAATATCAAATTTTGTAGATACCGTTAAGAGTCGCCACTATCAGGATAGACCAAACCTTCATAGCCGTCGGCAGCAGGTATATATACATTCGTCGACACCACGGCATACCGTTACCAAGCGTACAGGCTAGCTAATAGGCTTACACATGCGCCGTTACCTTGGTTACTGTTATCACCGCAACGTCAACTGATAAATTTGTATAGATACAGATCATCGCCATGGTTAAAGGTTATTGTCATATATGTCGACATGTCGACCTATCAAAAGGTATCATAGACATACGATACGACCTTCGATAACAGACATTGTTTCCAAGCTAATCTGTAAATTGACAACCCTCACAACTCGCATTCCTAATATCAAATGTAGATTCAGATTTCATTTTAATATGAAAAGGCAAAGCCCTAAAAGAGCGAAGCTTTTGTTGCATGATCTCTGATATTTACTGATTCAGAATGAGATAATACTGCTTTCAGAATGAGGCAAGATAAAATGTATTTATAGTCAGGTAATCGAGGGATAACAATAAAACATAAACTCTAATGATGCCATTTTCAAAGCTAAAGTAGTTATTTGTTCTTGTGCGTAACGTATATATGATGGGTCGGGTGGCGCAAAGGATAGCGCGCTCGTCTTCACCAAGATGGCCGGATTCATTCCCGGTGTCCTGCCCGACCACGCGTGTTTTCTCTGGATATTAAATTCTCTGCGTGCGTCCTTCAGGCCAAAAAAGAATTATTGAAACAAGATGGGAAAAAACTGTATGGTAACTGCTAAAGGAAAAGTGGATATTACATATTTGTCGATAGGTCTATAAAGGTAAATGTATAGATGTGTTAATTAAAAAAAATGAAATTAAAAAAAGAAAACATTGTAATACTTTGATATAACCGAGATTGTCGTTATATCGATATTTAGAATTCCTGTTCAATCCTGAAACACCGGATTGAATTTCAAATTTTGTAACTGTCACTGAGGTTTGACAGGTAATGATGCCAAATAAAATTGTTTCTGTCTGTTACTTACTAGTTGTAAGTCGGCATGCGTTGTGAAAAAGTAATACGTTGCTAAAAGGGCGTTGAACTCGGGTTCGTTGTCTGGACAATTATTGTTGATTTCGACATAAATGAATTATCCATTGTTTCTTTTATGAGTGGTGATGTATGCATACATTATTTAAATACTATAACCAGACTTTCAAAAATGTTAATGATTTCGTTCATATTCTCAACAAATGGAAATCAAAAGCTGATGAAATTTTAGAAGATGAAAAAAAAATGTACACGTGACCTATATCTCTGAAAATATCTCCCGGTAGAAATATTAACAGAACCTGGTTGATGACAAAAAGAATCTTCAGAAAACATCCGCGTTTTTACTTTTTGTGCCTGTTGCAAAAACTGAAATTAAAAAGTCATGAAGCACCGACAAAGAGGTAAATGCAACGGCCATCAGTTCTAAAATTTTCCGGTTAGTTTTCATCCTTCCGGAAATAACCGATGAAGGCCGATGGAGTGTGACGTGCTTGTGACGTCATAGTATGATAATCTCTGAACGACGTTTCATGCCTGCTAGTATCAAAATTTGTGTGATAGATTTTTTTCACTCAGAATGTGCATTAGTTTTATCTCAATAAACAAGTAATTAAACATGGATATTGTTTTCACTATATGAAGATGTTCATGTATGGGTTGAAATACAATAGATGATATCGCGACCAGTGGAACTCTTCAAATAGGAGCAGATTTAACTGTACTCGCTGGGGCAACGGATATATAAACAACATGGCAGCGCCAACACATTCAGATACGAATTTCTATGTAATAAATTGGATAATATTTTAAAGTCAAAAGGTATCACCTACTCAAAATAAGAAAAAGGGGGAGCTAGTACACCTATGATACATAGCAAGCAGACATGTTAAATTGGCCAGATATTGAAAAAGAGGACGAAGCTAAAGCGCATATGGAGAAATGACGGTCACTTTGCTAATTTGCATAATCCGCCATCTTGGATAAAATGGTGGCCATTTGGCCCTTTGGGATAACACTATGGGCTTTAAGTTTTTGCGTTTATCGGCTCGATAGTAATCTGGATAATATGTTTTACGGCACGGCCGTTAGTGAGGGCGGAGCCAGGTTGTACTGTAAATGTATCGGAATATCGGTTCAAGCATTGAGTGATGTGTTGAATTACTAAATCAGACCTACATGTATAGCTATACAGTGTATATTACAGATAAGTTTCCTTTCTTGATTTCAGAGATAATTTATGCAAAGTATTTTACAATTAGTGCTTTTTATGTGTAAAATTAATTTGTTCAATGCTATAAAAACTGGATTTATATGAAGTTTCTATTAAAATAAGAAGCATATGCGAAATCACAATTTTTGTCATTTTTTAATACCCATCATTGCAGCCAAGAGAGTCAATAGATCTATATATCATATATATATTGTGGATGAATACATTTGTTTCAGCAACTTATATACTGACTATATGCTTAATATGTCTCTGCTTTATGTATAGTTTTAGCAATAGAGAAATTGTATTGTTTCCTCAATTAGAAATTGAATCAGTTCAGCACATAAAACTGTATTTTTTTTTTTAATCGTGCAGATTTGTAAAACAGCAGATTTTCTGTTATGAATAAAAAATAGCTGTGAGATAGTAATCAAAAATGAAAATGTTACAGTATGGATTCAATTTTTTTCAATAAAAAAATTCTCATGAAAATACTTGTATGTTTTTTTTATCCTTTCATTTTGCTTCACTGTGATAAACTCCCTTTTTGTTGACAACCAGCACGTTGTTTTGTTGATATTCCGTTTTCTAAATATATACCACTGCAATCTCTACCCAGAGTTGTCGTAGGGAGTGCAAGGACCGTAACTCTGCGTGATAGTCTCGTTCAACCAGACTCTTGTTGTCTGCGCAAGCGTCTGATTGAACGAGACTACACTGCCGATGCAATAATTTCGACCATTCAGAACTAGAGCAGTGTAGCCGGTAACGTTATGTCAAGAGAATTTACATCTTTAACCATATCAAATATTTAAGTATCCTCTAGTTAGATATAAGTTTTAAATCTTACAAAACCGTAACGTTTGTTCGAGATTCGGAAAACGAGAACTTGTTTCGAGATAAAGATGGCGGAGACTACAGCGCGTGCGACTGGCGGCCATGTTAAGACAAGTTTTTCAGTTCCATAGGTATTGTGAATAATCTTTATTTTTCTTACATACGTGTTACCTATAGGGAGAGCTTCGGGCCCGTGAGAGAGCTCCGCCCTCTATTATTTGCCGGGATGTCAAATTTCCCTACACACCGTCTAAATATGGGTTACAAGTTAATTAGCGCGATCCATTAAAAACTCGAGGTTCCTGGAGTAGATGAACTTTTGAAGCGAGGGCGCCTATATGTTCTATGCAATCGAATACTGGAAAACGACCAAATAGCCATTTTCTGCACTTTCGATCGAATTTTTCGATTCTGTCTCCATGACCTAGATAAGTTGCCGAGATTCGCTCGGTAACTTCAGGTTTAGAAAAACACAGTTTATGAGGTGTTTTAACAATATTTGCAATATCCAAGGTTCCTGGAGCATTTGAAAAGTCGATTTTCTTAAATTTGACATAAAATCAAAGGGGCACCATAGGGGATAATGTAAAAACATCGTATTCTTCTGAAAGTGAAAGGAGTTTTTGTGACACTCTCTCGACTTGAAAGAGGCACCAAAAGGATTCATTTAAAATATTTACTTATTCAATCCTTTCAGATAAACTGAATTTAATATATATTACTGTGGGTAGAATTACAAGAATGCTATTGTACACGAATGGCCACATGATTCGGAAAAAATAACTTCCAACTTCTCACTGATTTTACGTTTTATATGTAAATTATTTTAATATTCAGTCTTTTTAGTTATTTTTTCCAGAACATGCCGTGACATAAAGTGTGTCCCTGTTTCAGGCAACGTTGTTAAATAAATGTGTAGACAATCTTTTATTTTAAGTTGGTATCACATATGAACGTACGTGCTCGATCACCTCATAATTTTTATACGTCAAAATAGGAGCAAAACCGGATTTTCAGGACGAAAAATTTAAAGCATAATGATACATGTACTTGAAGCTTATCGATGTTTTATATTTTTTAATTGATAAGTCAATCCGTCTGCCTTATTGTTGAATGAAATATGAAAAATTGTCAGTCGTTCCAACTAACTATATTTAAATTCAACATTTGAAAAAGCGCTGGTATTCCAACCTAGCCTCCGAAATAATCATCTGAGACATATAAATGTAATCCTTCTCTCCGGGATAGCCTGGTTCATGTCTTGCACCCCTCATCTGTTACATATAAATATACACAGTCCTAGCTCAGTATATTTAGTAACATCCGTCAGCCCGTAATTATTCTGTCCTTATTGTTTTAGAATCTTTATATCACGTATACTAACTGTTCTAGATCTACTGCAATATATATGAGATTGCAATCGTCATATTTGGTCTTGTTTTATTCTAATTATGCAACTTTTTTAAGATACCACACCTTTCAATTTTGCACACAAGTTTGATTACAACTTATAGGCTATAGATTCACTTGTTGGAATTTTAGTTTAAAACCAATCGTGCATTTGAATTACATTACCCCTTAGGGGGCCCCTTGAACTTTCGCAAATTTCTGATTTTAAAACACCAAATTCTCGATAACCAAGAGGATTTTGTAGGTTAATGTTTCACAACTAACATCTTAAATGTTTTCTTACATATAAATAAAATAAGATTTGTATATAGTGTAGACGTAACAAGTACAAAATTCACATTGTTTATGCTCCTTGATAAATCTCTTTCAATGTGACCAGTTGGTTAATTTTATTCTACAGAGTTGTCTTAAAATACGCCAAAATCGTTACTAAAATGAGCCTGGGAACATTTTTTTTCTGTTGGTTGCCATGGTGGCGCGGAAAAAACTCTGATGATCACGTGATCAAACATGCTCCGCCCCTCATTAATATTCATGAGGAAAAGTGGCCCTCATTTCTCCATATGGTCACAATTGTGACGGACCGTCAGCGGCGTACAGAGAATCGTGTGTTACTTTTATGTAAATGAAACGTCAGAAGGCTTGTTTTGGATAAACAATTTGATTGGAATGTCATTATTAAATGCTTTTGATGTGACCTCTATTTTTGTGAGTTATTTTTGTTGGTTCAATACAGTGAAGGTGGGGCATATTGTTTACACATGGCAGATTGTTTTGCCCTCGTATCCTCGCATTCTCTCGCGAGACTTGTGCATTTTTCCGGCAAGAACTCTTCGAAGGGGAGAGGCGACCGAGAGCTACACTCTTTTTATGTTTGTTTATTATCACGTTTTTAATACAGCGACTCGTTGAATTTAGTCTGATTTTCCACCTAGGATATTTTAATATGTATGACAGAGTTAATTACACTATGTATGAGATCGATTGTGACCGACATATTTTCCTGAATTTGACTAGCGACATCGTGACAACTGATCCTTGATACAGGAAATACTTCCCATAGAATCTGGTTTCGCCCCCGGATTCTTGATACTATGTCATTCGCTTTTTATGGCTTCCTGTAATTAAGAATGTTATGTTTTCTTACTGACGTTTATTTGCCATTTTGTCCTTATGTGATAGCTGTTTGTTTATCTTCTAAATTGTCTAATTAAGGGAAGTCAGAATATATATCATATTTATAGGTTATTATCCAAACGGGATTTTACAAAAACACTCAAACATAGTAAGGTACTTCCTGTCGTGTTAAAGGTCGGATTTTTAGCTGTAAATTCAGCTTTAACAGATGACAATTGATTGACGGACTAAAGGCATAAAAAAAGTACATAACTTGGTATGCATAAGAAAGGACAAATTCGGGAAAACGAAGAGGAACAAAAAAAGATTCCAAAAACTCATTAGAAACCAAAACAAAAGACAAGACAACCGCAGGAACTGAAAGACAGAAAAAACTGAGGAGAGTTCAAAACAAAAGGCAAGACACCAGGAACTGAGGAGACACCAAAACAAACGGGAATACACCAGGAACTGAGGAAAGTTCAAAACAGGAGGGAAGACACCAGGAACTGAGGAGATATCAAAACAAAAGGGAAGACACCAGGAAAAAAGGAGAGATCAAAACAAAAGGGAAGTCACCAGGAACTGAGGAGACACCAAAACAAAAGGGAAGACACCAGGAACTGGGGAGAAACCAAAATAAAAGGGACGACACCAGGAACTAAGGAGAGATCAAAACAAAAGGGAAGACATCAGGAACTGAGGAGACACCAAATCAAAAGGGAAGACACCAGGAAAAGAGGAGAGATCAAAACAAAAAGGAAGACACCAGGAACTGAGGAGATATCAAAACAAAAGGGAAGACACCAGGAAAAAAGGAGAGATCAAAACAAAAGGGAAGACACCAGAAACTGAGGAGACACCAAACCAAAAGGGAAGACACCAGGAACTGAGGAGAGATCAAAACAAAAGGGAAGACACCAGGAACTGGGGAGAAACCAAAATAAAAGGGACGACACCAGGAACTGAGGAGAGATCAAAACAAAAGGGAAGACATCAGGAACTGAGGAGACACCAAAACAAAAGGGAAGACACCAGAAACAGAGGAGACACCAAACCAAAAGGGAAGACACCAGGAACTGGGGAGAAACAAAAATAAAAGGGACGACACCAGGAACTGTGGAGAGATCAAAACAAAAGGGAAGACACCAGGAAAAGAGGAGAGATCAAAACAAAAAGGAAGCCACCAGGAACTGAGGAGATATCAAAACAAAAGGGAAGACACCAGGAACTGGGGAGAAACCAAAACAAAAGGGACGACACCAGGAACTGTGGAGAGATCAAAACAAAAGGGAAGTCACCAGGAACTGAGAGACACCAAAACAAAAGGGAAGGCACCAGGAACTGAGGAGAGATCAAAACAGAAGGGAAGACACCAGGAACTGGGGAGAAACCAAAACAAAAGGGACGACACCAGGAACTGTGGAGAGATCAAAACAAAGGGAAGACATCAGGAACTGAGGAGACACCAAATCAAAAGGGAAGACACCAGGAAACGAGGAGAGATCAAAACAAAAAGGAAGACACCAGGAACTGAGGAGATATCAAACCAAAAGGGAAGACATCAGGAACTGAGGAGACACCAAAACAAAAGGGAAGACACCAGGAACTGAGGAGAGATCAAAACAAAAGGGAAGACACCAGGAACTGAGAGAGATCAAAACAAAAAGGAAAACACCAAATATTGAGCAGACACCAAAACAAAAGGGAAGACACCAGGCAAAGAGGAGAGATCAAAACAAAAGGGAAGACATCAGAACTGAGGAGACACCAAAACAAAAGGGAAGACACCAGGAACCGAGGAGGATCAAAACAAAAGGGAAGACACCAGGAACTGAGGAGAGATCAAAACAAAAAGGAAGACACCAAGAACTGAGCAGACACCAAAAAAAAAGGGAAGACACCAGGAAAAGAGGAGAGATCAAAACAAAAAGGAAGACACCAAGAACTGAGCAGACACCAAAACAAAAGGGAAGACACCAGGAAAAGAGGAGAGATCAAAACAAAAGGGAAGACATCAGAACTGAGGAGACACCAAAACAAAACAAAACAGCAACACGAACTAAGAAGGCACCAACTCGAAAGAAAAGATAGCAACGGAAACTGGAGAGACAGTCAAAAAAAGGAAAGACATCAAGAGTAGTTGAGGAGACACCAAAACAAAAGGGAAAAAATCCAAAGGGACTGAGGAGAGATCAAAATAAAAGAGAAACACAGGGTCATCAAAACAAAAGGGGAGACAACAACAGGAACTGAGGAGAGATGAAGACAAAAGGGGAGACAACCACAGAAACCGAGAGAGATCGAAATCAAAGGAAAGACAGCGACATAAATTTAAGAGACAGCAAGACAACTTATCATTATCAGGACCACGCACAAAACAGTAGAAGCTTGGTAATTCAGGTGTTCCGGAAAGGCAAGTGTTTCCTGCGACACATTTCAGAATATGCTTGCACCACATGAGGTACTCGGCAAAATGCCCCCTATCCAGTAAGGGAAAGTATGTCTCTCAATAGCTATCTAAAACATAACAAACATTGGATGTCAGAATGCCCCCTATCCAGTATAGGAAAGTATGTCCCTCAATAGCTATCTAAAGCATAGCGAGCAAAGGATGTCAGAATGCCCCCTATCTAATATAGGAATGTATGTCCCTCAATAGCTATCTAAAGCATAGCAAGCAACGGATGTCAGAATGCCCCCTATCTAATATAGGAATGTATGTCCCTCAATAGCTATCTAAAGCATAGCAATCATTGGATGTCAGAATGCCCCCTATCTAGTATAGGAAAGTATGTCCCTCAATAGCTATCTAAAGCATAGCAAGCAAAGGATGTCAGAATGCCCCCTATCTAATATAGGAAAGTATGTCCCTCAATAGCTATCTAAAGCATAGCAAACATTGCATGTCAGAATGGCTTCTATCTAGTATAGGAAAGTATGTCCCTCAATAACTATCTAAAGCATAGCAATCATTGGATATCAGAATTGCCTCTATCTAGTAAAGGAAAGTATGTCCCTAAATAACTATCTAAAGCATAGCAAACATTGGATGTCAGAATGGCCTCTATCTAGTATAGGAAAGTATGTCCCTCAATAACTATCTAAAGCATAGCAATCATTGGATATCAGAATTGCCTCTATCTAGTATAAGAAAGTATGTCCCTCAATAACTATCTAAAGCATAGCAAACATTGGATGTCAGAATGCCCCCTATCCAGTATAGGAAAGTATGTCCCTCAAATAGCTATCTAAAACATAACAAACATTGGATGTCAGGATGCCCCCTATCTAGTATAGGAAAGTATGTCCCTCAATAGCTATCTAAAACATTACAAACATTGGATGTCAGAATTCCCCCTATCTAGTATAGGAAAGTATGTCCCTCAATAGCTATCTAAAACATAACAAACATTGGATGTCAGAATGTCACCTATCCAGTATAGGAAAGTATGTCCCTCGATAGCTATCTAAAACATAACAAACATATGAGGTCAGAATGCCCCCTATCTAGTATAGAAAAGTATGTCCCTCAATAGCTTTCTAAAACATAATAAACATTGGATGTCAGAATGTCACCTATACAGTATAGGAAAGTATGTCCCTCAATAACTATCTCNACAAACATAGGATGTCAGAATGTCACCTATCCAGTATAGGAAAGTATGTCCCTCAATAGCTATCTAAAGCATAACAAACATTGGATTACAGAATGTCACCTGTCCAGTATAGGAAAGTATGTCCCTCAATAGCTATCTAAAGCATAACAAACATATGATGTCAGAATGCCCCCTATCCAGTATAGGAAAGTATGTCCCTCAAAAAGCTATCTAAAACATAACAAACATAAGATGTCAGAATGCCCCCTATCCAGTATAGGAAAGTATGTCCCAGTATGTCCCTCAATAGCTATCTAAAGCATAACAAACATTGGATTACAGAATGTCACCTGTCCAGTACAGGAAAGTATGTCCCTCAATAGCTATCTAAAGCATAACAAACATTGGATTACAGAATGTCACCTGTCCAGTATGGGAAAGTATGTCCCTCAATAGCTATCTAAAGCATAACAAACATTGGATTACAGAATGTCACCTGTCCAGTATGGGAAAGTATGTCCCTCAATAGCTATCTAAAGCATAGCAAACATTGGATATGTCAAAACGCCCCCTATCCAGTATAGGAAAGTATGTCCCAGTATGTCCCTCAATAGCTATCTAAAGCATACCAAACATTGGATTACAGAATGTCACCTGTCCAGTATGGGAAAGTATGTCCCTCAATAGCTATCTAAAGCATAGCAAACATTGGATATGTCAAAACGCCCCCTATCCAGTATAGGAAAGTATGTCCCAGTATGTCCCTCAATAGCTATCTAAAGCATAACAAACATTGGATTACAGAATGTCACCTGTCCAGTATGGGAAAGTATGTCCCTCAATAGCTATCTAAAGCATAACAAACATTGGATTACAGAATGTCACCTGTCCAGTATAGGACAGTATGTCCCTCAATAGCTATCTAAAGCATAACAAACATTGGATTACAGAATGTCACCTGTCCAGTATGGGAAAGTATGTCCCTCAATAGCTATCTAAAGCATAGCAAACATTGGATATGTCAAAATGCCCCCTATCCAGTATAGGAAAGTATGTCCCTCAATAGCTATCTAAAACATAACAAACATTGGATATCAGAATGTCACCTATCCAGCATAGGAAAGTATGTCCCTCAAAAGCTATCTAAAACATAATAAACATTGGATGTCAGAATGTCACCTATCCAGCATAGGAAAGTATGTCCCTCAATAGCTATCTAAAACATACCAAACATATGATGTCAGAATGCCCCCTATCCGGTATAGGAAAGTATGTCCCTCAATAGCTATCTAAAACATAACAAACATTGGATGTCAGAATTCCCCATATCCAGTATAGGAAAGTATGTCCCTCAATAGCTATCTAAAGCATAGCAAACATTGGATGTCAGAATTCCCCCTATCCAGTATAGGAAAGTCTGTCCCTCAATAGCTACCTAAAACATAATAAACATATGATGTCAGAATGTCACCTATCCAGTATAGGAAAGTATGTCCCTCAATAGCTATCTAAAACATAACAAACATTGGATGTCAGAATTCCCCATATCCAGTATAGGAAAGTATGTCCCTCAATAGCTATCTAAAACATAATAAACATATGATGTCAGAATGTCACCTATCCAGTATAGGAAAGTATGTCCCTCAATAGATATCTAAAGCATAGCAAACATTGGATGACAGAATTCCCCCTATCTAGTATAGGAAAGTATGTCCCTCAATAGCTATCTAAAACATAATAAACATATGATGTCAGAATGTCACCTACCCAGTATAGGAAAGTATGCCCCTCAATAGCTATCTAAAACATAACAAACATATGATGTCAGAATGTCACCTATCCAGTATAGGAAAGTATGCCCCTCAATAGCTATCTAAAACATTACAAACATTGGATGTCAGAATGTCACCTATCCAGTACAGGAAAGTATGTCCCTCAATAGCTATCTAAAACATACTAAACATTGGATGTCAGAATGCCCCCTATCCAGTATAGGAAAGTATGTCCCTCAATAGCTATCTAAAACATACCAAACATTGGATGTCAGAATGCCCCCTATCCAGTATAGGAAAGTATGTCCCTCAATAGCTATCTAAAACATAACAAACATTGGATGTCAGAATGTCACCTATCCAGTATAGGAAAGTATGTCCCTCAATAGCTATCTAAAACATAACAAACATTGGATGTCAGAATGTCACCTATCCAGTATAGGAAAGTATGTCCCTCAATAGCTATCTAAAACATAACAAACATTGGATGTCAGAATGTCACCTATCCAGTATAGGAAAGTATGTCCCTCAATAGCTATCTAAAACATAACAAACATTGGATGTCAGAATGTCACCTATCCAGTATAGGAAAGTATGTCCCTCAATAGCTATCTAAAACATAACAAACATTGGATGTCAGAATGTCACCTATCCAGTATAGGAAAGTATGTCCCTCAATAGCTATCTAAAACATAACAAACATTGGATGTCAGAATGTCACCTATCCAGTATAGGAAAGTATGTCCCTCAATAGCTATCTAAAACATAACAAACATTGGATGTCAGAATGTCACCTATCCAGTATAGGAAAGTATGTCCCTCAATAGCTATCTAAAACATAACAAACATTGGATGTCAGAATGTCACCTATCCAGTATAGGAAAGTATGTCCCTCAATAGCTATCTAAAACATAACAAACATTGGATGTCAGAATGTCACCTATCCAGTATAGGAAAGTATGTCCCTCAATAGCTATCTAAAACATAACAAACATTGGATGTCAGAATGTCACCTATCCAGTATAGGAAAGTATGTCCCTCAATAGCTATCTAAAACATAACAAACATTGGATGTCAGAATGTCACCTATCCAGTATAGGAAAGTATGTCCCTCAATAGCTATCTAAAACATAACAAACATTGGATGTCAGAATGTCACCTATCCAGTATAGGAAAGTATGTCCCTCAATAGCTATCTAAAACATAACAAACATATGATGTCAGAATGTCACCTATCCAGTATAGGAAAGTATGTCCCTCAATAGCTATCTAAAACATAACAAACATATGATGTCAGAATGTCACCTATCCAGTATAGGAAAGTATGTCCCTCAATAGCTATCTAAAACATAACAAACATATGATGTCAGAATGTCACCTATCCAGTATAGGAAAGTATGTCCCTCAATAGCTATCTAAAACATAACAAACATATGATGTCAGAATGTCACCTATCCAGTATAGGAAAGTATGTCCCTCAATAGCTATCTAAAACATAACAAACATATGATGTCAGAATGTCACCTATCCAGTATAGGAAAGTATGTCCCTCAATAGCTATCTAAAACATAACAAACATATGATGTCAGAATGTCACCTATCCAGTATAGGAAAGTATGTCCCTCAATAGCTATCTAAAACATAACAAACATATGATGTCAGAATGTCACCTATCCAGTATAGGAAAGTATGTCCCTCAATAGCTATCTAAAACATAACAAACATATGATGTCAGAATGTCACCTATCCAGTATAGGAAAGTATGTCCCTCAATAGCTATCTAAAACATAACAAACATATGATGTCAGAATGTCACCTATCCAGTATAGGAAAGTATGTCCCTCAATAGCTATCTAAAACATAACAAACATATGATGTCAGAATGTCACCTATCCAGTATAGGAAAGTATGTCCCTCAATAGCTATCTAAAACATAACAAACATATGATGTCAGAATGTCACCTATCCAGTATAGGAAAGTATGTCCCTCAATAGCTATCTAAAACATAACAAACATATGATGTCAGAATGTCACCTATCCAGTATAGGAAAGTATGTCCCTCAATAGCTATCTAAAACATAACAAACATATGATGTCAGAATGTCACCTATCCAGTATAGGAAAGTATGTCCCTCAATAGCTATCTAAAACATAACAAACATTGGATGTTAGAATGTCACCTGTCCAGTATAGGAAAGTATGTCCCTCAATAGCTATCTAAAACATAGCAAACATTGGATGTAGATGTTACAGTGCTATCTTCGTGTATACAATCCACAAAACACTGTTGGGTTATTTTATGCCTTTTATTCTGTAGTTTAAAAAAAAAACAGTTCGCTATATTTGTAATACTTCAAATTCTTCTGATATAAAAAGAATAACTATACCCTTCAACGCCTTGGTGCTGTGTGATATTAGTCAAGTTAAATATCATGCAGTTGTTATAATTAGCTATGACCAATACAAATGTCCGTTGATGTCATGTGACTAAAAGTACTCACATTCCACACATTCTTACATACAGGTAACAAAACAACATTAAGGGTCTTCGCACCACATTCGTTCATCACACAACTATACTACCAAACAACCATTTAAGGTTCCTTACACCAAGACCTTTCATGATATTAAAATCAATTCAAAGTCTTACACACAATAAATATATATATCCCTGTTACATAGAAACTGATTTGACACAGATAGAAACCATGCCATGTTTACCAATCACCTTTAGAAAATATACTTACCAAACCTTGAGCTGACATTGTGAACTGCCCGAGGTACTACTGTCACCCGATCGCCTTGTGTCTGTATGGTTACATATCCCGAACGTAACAGTGATATTACAGGTCTATTTCTCTACTCAATTTCATTGGTTGTATAGTATCGACTGATGAAGAGTCGATCGCATGTTGGTTTTAATTAAGTTTCCTTTATAAAGCTAAGCTCCTTTATAGGGATACAAACAATATCGATCAAATCACCATACATTTCTGTCTAAAATCAAACAAGTGTAAACCCAGACATCTTTAATGTAAACTGATCGGTGTAGCAGCTATACAAGCTTATCTATCAATAAATCGATTTTGTCTCACATCGGTAGCATTGATCATACCCTAATGCTTTTTTTGTTTGTAAGATGTTTTTTAATGTTCACCAACAGTAATATTTTGCAAAAAGACACATGTGAATTTGCACCTAAAAAAATTGGTAATAGATACAGTATGCCGAAAATGAATAACAGTGTACTATATAGTGGCCTTTCCTTGAAGGAATCGTCGGTGCTGCTACATGTAATAGTACCTTCTATATAATAATTCACCCCTACTTACTACTCCAACAATGTTAGAGGTTTACACGGCGAAAAGAAATTGACAGGCGCCGCCCAACCTCTGACTGCCCATAGCTGATTTTCCCGATGCTGACGATCAAATTTTCAAAGTTCGGATTTAGAAAAAGCATAATGTGTTTACATACATTTAAATGTTCAGCAGGTTCAATAAATGTTCCTTTCCATAAATCCATGATTAAATGAGAAGAATTTGGTGTCAAAGAATAAATAATATGCTTTTCCTCTTTCAAAGTGAAGCAGACAACATTTGGCATGATTTTCCGGTTAGTACAAAGATGGAATACATGTCATGTTTAACAAGCGGAATACAAACAAACTCCATATCATTTCGTTCCGTTTGAAATTCCCCCTGCTATTTTGTACTAACCCAGGAAGCTAGGTCAGAGAATGCTTCAACGACATGGACATGTATTTTGAGTGTTCTATTCCGTAATATACCATATATTTGTGTCTGTGACATAGATATGGGATCTATATTACATGAACAGTGAGTAGACATCGTTGTCATGAACTGTGAACCACTTAATTGAGTTTTTCAAGCCGATTTAGTTCCGGATTTCATAGAATTAGTGCTTCGGAAATGAGAGGTCGCAGTCGGCAAAATCATATCCGATAGAAAAAAGGCCGACGAGCGGCCTCTCATGTTATAGGAGTACCCTTCTTACATGCATGCTATACAAATCGTGTTCGTGAGAAACTATTCCCTCAATTCTCAATTCAAACAATTCTCATCAAAGGCAATAATTTCAATGAAAAGTGTGAAATTTTGAACTGAACACTACATTAATTCCTTTGTATAGCAAATGTAAATCAATCATACCTATGTTTCCTCACTCACGGCTCATTGGATAAACCTTCTAGGAGTTGATACACATGTTTGGTTACCCACTAGTGATTTACATGTACCCTGAACGTCATTATGACGTCATGGTACATTACAATTCTCACCCGGTAAACCTCGTATGTTTAAAAACCATTTAAAACTAAGTAAATCATTTATGCTTTGGTATTCGCATATTACAGGAGTTATCCCCCTTACTCCTTTTCGTTACCGCTAAAACTGTTGAGCTAAAATTGAACGCCTGGTGCAATATATTGGCCCGCATTTCATATTCACAATTAAGAATACTGTAACTATAGGAATCAAATCTGCCAAAATCTGTAATGAAATACTGGGAATGGTTTTTCCTTTAGCTTTGTTTGATCATTTCTGAACAGAAAACTATACCTTGCGGGACTTTTACAAAAAACAATAAAGATCAAATATATACAATATAAATATCGAAGTATTCCGAGTGTAGTAAATAATTCAGCGGAGCTTGACCGGGGTTCGAACCCTGGAGTTCAGATTGTGGTACCATCGCACTGACCGATTAAGCTAACTGCTTAATAGAAGTGCCCTGGCCCATCTGTGCTACTATCATATTCAAACGGAAGTTAAGGGGAGAGGCTACTATATAATGGTGGAACCTTGTACAGTGGAACAGAGATACTTACATGAAATATTCTTACCCAACGATGTGACATATCAAAAAATGCATTTTATTATGCAAAGTATAACACATATCTGTGCATGCAAATTGAACAAACCCTAAATTCAGGTTGATTCATTTTATTGTTCTACTGTCGTACTTATGAATTCACTCTCTGTGAGGTATTTATAATTGACCACAGCAACAGTACACGTACTTATATTAGCATACTGGACCATCTTGATTAGCTTTGTCCAGCTATCTTTTTCCACGTCATATTTATACAGGTCCTTTGTTTCCACTTGCCTCGAGCGTCTACCGGGTCGGCCAAACACTCGGACGCCACCACAAACATAAATGACGTCATCAATAGTTGTGACGGCGGTGAATTTCCGCTCGTCAGGAAAGTCAGCTCCTCGTTTCCATTTATTAAGCGCCGGATCGTATATATCTACAGTAAGAGCATTTTCGTGTTGATGAGAGCCGCCTATAATATAAATTTTATCGCCGATGACCAAAGAAGAGGCTTCCACGCGAGGTTTTGGTAATGAACTGGTCACAATTGCCCAATGTCCACTCTTCATGTCATATCGAAATAGACATTCTAACATTTCGTCCATGACATCTTGCCCACCAAATACAAAGAGTCCGCCATCGTGGGTAGTTGACGTGTGGTGATACAGTCGTAACGGCATTGGCTCTAGAAGGCCCCATGTATTCATTTCTGTGTCGTACACCTCTAGGCTATCGAACGTTTCTCCCTTTGGGAGGGTAGGTTTACCCCCTGTCACGTAAATCTTGGTCCCTTCAGCGGCGGCAGAGAACGCACATCTTGGGAATAGCATGTGTGCACGAGGAACCCACGAACTCGTCTTTTGGTCGTATAGATACACAGTATCCAGTGCAGGACCAGCGTCCTCAAAATGATAGTTTTCGTAAAATATTCCCCCAAGAAAATAAATATATTTCCTTAGCACGGTTATCAACTGAGAGTAATCAAGTTTGAACTTGAAATCAAATGTTGGATGGGGTTTTATTCCAACGTAGTTCTTGCGCGTTTCTGGATCGTGCGCTGTGAAGGAGCGTTCCGTTGGACCATAAGCTCCACCGCTAAAAACAATCAAATTTCTAGAAAACATTCCAAGTCTTCGCTTACCGGATATTTGAAATTCGTATTCCTCGTCTTCCACGTCTCTGACGTTGATACCGTCAATATTATCCATTGTACAAGAGTTGAAGTAGGATAACACTGTCCTGCTGAATGTATCATACGACAGCAGAGGATTCGTGGCGACGTTCGTCAAATAATAATGCTTTTCTAAAAGCGGAAGTCGGATATGTTTAAAAAGTCTACCTAGATGATGTTTTCTCGCCTCGATGTCGAATTCGACCCACTGCATCACAGCTTCGTATACCGTTTCCTCGAGCTCGATATCTATGTCGTCTCGCGAGATCAGGAATTCTAAAAACTCCACGTCAATACTGGAACAGAAATGATCCATTTTACAAATATCTGTGAAGTTTTCCGTAACGAAAGTGCTACACAGTGCCTTCAATCTTTTGTTGTAGTGATATGAGCTAAAATTATATAGATCCAGGCAGTTGGTCAGACTTATCTCCCTTATCATGTGATCGGTGCACATATCAATGAGAGGAATCATCTGGAAAAGATTGGCAGCAATATACAGGTTCTGTACGCTGTCGTCTGTCACCGCAATCACTCCCGAGTACATGTAATCCAAGATGTCTTCTATCACTTCCGGTATGACGTCATGCATGGTTATGATTTGTTGTTCTGATTCCTTTACTTGACTTGTAAACATGGCCCTGTAAACAAACAAATGAGTATACGTATTCTGAACAAACCTTTTTGTCTATTTAAATGAATGTCGTGATGCGATAGTTCGTGTTATAGTTGACTGTGTTATCAAAGACAGGCTTTAAACAGAGAGAAGGTATTGAAAAATCTCAACTCGAGGCTTGATTTTGCTCCTACCAGGTGCGGGTCCAGGTGAGGGCGTAATGCGCTTTTCAAAAAAAAAAATAAAAAAAATATCGTTTTCTGCTAATATTGTATTGAATATGGCAATTTATCATATTCATTAATTAAACACATAAACACCCTGACACTTTAACTATAAAATATACATGCTCCAAGTCGGGAACCGTTACATTAGTGCATTTCACAATTATTTTAGTTTTTTTAGCAAAAAAAAAGGTCCAACGTTTTATTTGACTCGCTCCGCTCGGCGAAAAATTTGATTCGACGCCCCCTCTTTCAAACATTCTAGAAACGCCCTTGCCTACATACACTATACAGTAAGGGTCTATTCTATTTCGTCCATCCATGAAAGACTATGATTGAAAAAGATGATAAAATAATATTAATCCTGATCTGCACATGACATATTCCGTCAAAATCTGAATTTGACTTCATTTTTTTTCCCTGGCCGCATAGTATAGTATTCCATCTGTCCATATGCTGTTAGTCACACCCTAGGGGGTGGCAGAGAAATACCCTAGTGTGTGACAGACGACTATCGATAAGGTAAACCGGAAGACAATTATTACAGAAATTATGATCATATAACGATCGTGACATTCATTTTAGTTACAATTGACATTTTTTACCGGAAGTAAGGACTTGTTGCAGCTAAGACATTTCTGTTACATGGGAACTTCCGGTCTCCAGCAACCAGTGTGACGTCAGTTAACTCCCCTTGGCGGTAGAACTGGTACAGTCCCTTCAGGAGTATCTCCTGGTGGTCTCGCAGTGACGACGTCGCCATTTTCTTATCCTGTGCAAATTGTCAATATTATTATTATCATTATTTAGTTTCATTTATATTTATGTTAAGTTTCACAAAGTCATCAGTAAAGTGCATTTTTACCACTTAAATATTATAAATTTACTGCAGTGAGAAATATCAAAATGGCATTTTTCAGTTGAGAAAAATAACACTTTATCAGATATAAACCAAGGAAATTACAACAATAGAAACTAATAAATAGAAAAACCAATTAGCGAAAGGCTTGAAATGTGGGTGTTCACCATTGTCCTTGATTGTGACGTCCCGACTCACAATGTAAAGTGACCCCGACATTTTTTATTTTGTGGCAGTCCAATTGTTTGCTGCGGGAATTTTCTACATTGAAAAATCAACTAATAAAGGATATTTAAAGGGTTCAAGTTAACTTAAATTTACAAATTTGTACATTTATCTTGTGTGACAGAATAATTAGATATTTTGTATTTAGCGTTGCACGGAAAATATTAATGTTATTCAACTGGAACGAATACGTTTTCGTTTATATATGAATTTGGCTAGTCAGCTTTAAAACACATAGTGTGCATTCTCGAAACAAGGAGTTTTGAAATTCAAACGAGATATTTTTAAAATTAAATTTGTAAATATTTGGTAACTGATATTACGTATCAAGAGTATGTACATCAAAAACGTAAATATCTTACATTATATTCTACTTTTTATCAGAAATCATTCAAAATTTTAAAAAAATCCTAAAAACTTTATAAAATATTTTATAAACTCCATAACTTATTGTGTTTTCTTTTTTTTTCATTTAGAAAAAAACACACGCTTTTTTGGATAATGACCAAACCAGCATCTATGTTCAACGAATTTCTTATATACATGTACAATTATAGCTTTGCTCCATAACGTACCAGTCATTTTCGGTCAAAGGTTGCATCGTATGCATACATGTATATAAATGTTTCTGGCAGTTGAGCTAGTTGTTGATGCAGATTTGTAGATATAAGATAGTACACCTATTTGTGTCTTTTTATAGACAAAGAACGTCTTTAGACCTTAAGTACAGAACTGACATTCATAAAACACAAATATCATCACATACTAACGTACACACATACAATCACCCGTACTCAGTAAAAAAAACAACCCGAAAATAAACCCAAACTAATCAATGACTTACCTACTATATCCATGTCAATCAAACGCACATGCAATGTACATGTACCTTTTCAGCTTATATCACACGCGCCCCCTTTGTACGTCCATGTATTTCTTTAAGATAATCCTACTAGATTCAAGAAGTGTAGAAACATTCTCACGAGAATCCGGCAGTTACCGGCTAATATTTCGAGGATGCTGAATATGGCTGCAGCATGTAGCTTATATTGGGGTCCCCGAAAGGGGCTCTGTATGTTTTATCGAGGTCCCCGAAAGGGGCACTGTAAATTTACTGAAAAATTATGCATATGAATGATATAGTTAATTGTATGTTGTTTAGAAATGAAATATATACGTCCGTCATGTATGGGGCTTATTAGGGGTGACAAATTTCCATAGGAATAACATATGTATGCTCCCCACCACTTCATCGCGGCAGTGCTGTTCTTGTATTGTTGTCATACATGATAGTAATAACACCAGACAAGTACATGTCAGACAGGCATGTATAGTTACACAAACCCAGGAGGGGGTCGTGACAACGGGTTTGGTTGATATATGACGGTTGGAGAGGGAAAGCGGCGATGGGGGAGAAGCAAGGGTGTGGGGTCCTCATCAGGAGAAGGGGCGGCTTAATAAGAATGATATCAGTTACATGTGTGTACCCATAATATATATATTAGCAGCCCTGTGAACAAACAGAGCTGCAAAACAACTCAAGTATACTGAGCTTGATCATATAACAGTGCACTGATGTTCGTATAAGTTGGGATGAAGAGAAAAAGCAAGTTATTCGTCGGTATGTTAAGCTGGGTTTAAGGAATATATCCCCGACAATTTAGTTCTAGGTATAATGCCCGGTAAATTTCTATAAACGTAAAGGCTACCTCATAACATATTGTAAACATTCATAGCTAGAAACTTGTTTTTGTAAACAAAAACATATGTCTCCCCTTATTAGCCAATAGACAAACTTCGGTATAAATAATTAACAAAGGGCCATCTCTCTTAATATAGTGGGGCATGGGCGCCGAATTAAGAATGCGACACTCCTACTTACCAAGATACATAACTATATTAGGTTTGGTGAACGTAGGTGAAATAACATGGAAGTTATGCTCCGGACAAACTTCGGTATTAAGAATAAACAAAGGGACATAACTCTGTATACAGTGGGGCACGAGACCCAATTCCAGCGCACTGCACACCTTCTATAGGTGATGCAGGTATCCTTCAAGTTTGATCAAGATATCTTTAAAGGTATAAAAAATACGGGCCGGACTAGAATTTACTGAAAATGTTGCACTTATTTGACCTTTGACCTTCAAGTGAATGTCACAGTATCTTAATTCCAGTCGCTGCACATATGCATGAACACCTCAGGTTTCATCAAGATATCTTTAACGGTTTAAAATTTATGGCGATTAGAAGAACCATAAGAATTTGAGAAGCAGTACTTATACAATATGTCTCCATTCATTCAAAGGGGAGAATTAATATATGAAAATATAGGTCAAGGTAATTAATTATCGACATCATTACCGTACTTATGTACAAAAAACATCAAAAATTCTTGTGATGATAAAATATAAAAGAAATGACAAAATGGTTTCTTAGTACTTCCCAAGTACTTTCACCTCTTTGGAGGTTCATCGGGGGATTTCCTCTAAGAAAGTGAAAGTACTAGAGAAGTACTAAGTCACTATTTTGTTGATTCTTATATATATACGTGTACATATGTACATATGTTGTACGTTAAATATTCACAAAAAAATAAGGTTAATTATACTACTTACGGTAAATATCCATAAAGGTAAAGGTTATCAATTATGTTCGATAAGTATCCCTAAAAGTGAAGGTTATATTATGTACAGTTTATATTATTAGCGTGAACAAACTTAAAATAAACATACATATGACAATAGATTGTGTTTATAAAAAGTCCATTTTATCATTTTTTAGCAATTATTTGCAAGGCAAGGACTTTTCATAAAGTTAGATTTGTGGGCGGTTAGAGTTCTGGTTCACCGATCAGCGTCAATGTTCTGATCATTGTGACTTAGTATTGTTTTCTTTTAGTAAGTGAAGATTAATAAATAAAAAAAAACACTTTGGAAAAATATCTTCAAATACCGGTATGAATGGCCGAGATGAATGGAGAGCCCCGAGAAGAAGCAATTCTCCGTGTGTGTACGTACGTATTAGCCTCACACGTCACTGGAGCTCGCTCGGCCTCATTGTAGTTCCACTTCACACATCACTGGAGCTCGCTCGGCCTCATTGTAGTTCCACTTCACACATCACTGGAGCTCGCTCGGCCTCATTGTAGTTCCACTTCACACATCACTGGAGCTCGCTCGGCCTCATTGTAGTTCCACTTCACACATCACTGGAGCTCGCTCGGCCTCATTGTAGTTCCACTTCACACATCACTGGAGCTCG
>NW_018403984.1:1384977-1392690 GCF_002113885.1 Mizuhopecten yessoensis
GGGGGGGGGGTCGTATGGGAGAGCATAATAGTGGCTGAGATTGTTCATCGTCATAAATGTATGTAGGTCATGCATGAAAACATACTTCAATTATTTGCTAAACACCTTAAAATGTGAGGGGTTTTTCTGACAATTTTATGTTCATTTGATTTTATTTCAGCTCCTGTAAAATTTGGTGATACGAATACAAGTATTATGTTAAGGTTATACGTCTTTAAACATAATTATTATTAGAGTAACATACACAATAAAATCTTCACAAACAGAAGCTTCAAATATACAGAATACGACACCAATGTCATAACCTGCCTTAGCATAATTGTTTAGTATACTATACCTGATGACACCTGATGACGTCAGATGAGGCTTCGCGACAAGAATGACAACAGTGACGGACCACAAGTCAGGGATGTCACAAGATACAAAATTACCATTATCTGTAAGCTATCATCGTAAGTGAGGCGGGTTTTCGTCTTTTCGTTATTTCGTTATTTCGATTGGCGTTATTTCGCGGGTGACAAAGCGAAAAGACGAAATGTCATATATAAGCCACCTTACAAAAGAGATACTTTTTCACAATCATGTTTCGATATAACTGGCTTCAGGACTTTCAGGAAAGACTCTGACGCTCCTGGTGGAGGCCCCCTGGCTACTAAGATATCTGACCTACTATGTACAGGCTAGGAGAAGGCGGAAGACTTTGTGAGTCGAATGCACACTACGGAACAGAAAACGGTCTGTGTTAAGAGACATAAGTCCCCATCCATTGGCGATTACATATTTATGGACACAGCAACAGTAGGTTCAAATATATATGATGCTGTAAGGAATTTAAATTTTGATATTTTAACAGAGGTAAGACTCTAGTGAGTATATGGTAATGTAGAATTAGTAACCCCATCGACATAGCTATCAAGTTTCAGAGTTTTGATAATTTTAACCAGGGAACATATATTTTTAAAAGATCTTGGTAAGGGTACTCTTCCACAAAGCATATATATATTTTTGATGAAGTCGATGAAATCTTTTTGGCGCATGGGCAGCCTTTGAAGGTAGTATAAATATAGTAGATGAGCATATGTGTTTTAATGAGATACAACTGAAAGTAAACAAACCGCCATTTTAAATTATACCATGGGTTTTTTTAACAAATATAAAACATACAAACTAGCTGCTGCCTGGTAGACACACTGGGTACAGCGGAATTTGGTCGTAAATAAAACGCCAGTTGGAACAATGTATAAGAAACATTTAACACGGAAAGATGTGAGTAAGATAATGGGATGGGCCACTACCACCTCAACCCTCGGGGAAAGATTCTTAAGTTGTCAAACACTCGGCAAAGCCTCGTGTTTGGCAACATAAGAATCTTCCCCCTCGGGTTGAGATCCCCCTATCTCACCCTCAAGGGAGTGAAAGATTCTATTATTCTCTCATATTCGGTCATGTAAGATAACGCTGGCCATGTAAGATAGCCATGTTTGCTGAGGGCGTGATGTCACAATGACTTAACAATGACGTGACGTCACGAATTTGGAAAACACCGATGCCGCATTGCGGAAAAGGCAACGTGATGAATTAAAACCCTTTACGATATATTTACCGTACACGTACAATGTTAGAAGCATGACATTATTTGTTCTGCGCAAATATGGGGTATGCTTAATCTCGCCGACGAATTCGTTTTCGTCAAAAAAGCTCAGGGGAAAAATTGATATTTTCAAAATGGTAGCCGGTCCAAACGCATTTTCATGGTTTCTGAGCTTATTCTGATAGTTGGAATGAAAGGGTTGCTGTATATTCGAAAATCCAGAGCGCAGTGAGATAAGTAACCATAATGAACCTAAATTTCTTAAATTAAGTTTCTCCACTAGAAAGTATTATTAGAGTGAAAAAAATCTAAACTTTTTTGAAATGCTTTACAAATGTTTTTTATGGAAAATTTTAAGTTAAAACATTTCCTTAACTGAAGTTCTTGAAACTGGCCTGATATATGGATGTGCAAAAACAAGGTTATCCTGCCAAACGTTCATTTCCATCAGCAAAGAAATGAATACCCTTATATTTACCACGTTAAGCGATACTTTTCAACAAAGGTATTTGTTCTGCAGGAAATTAGCTTAGTTTTTCTGCTAGATAATATTCAAAACTGGTCACATCATTGCTCCAGGTTGTTGTTTCTGTTTAATTTGTATCGATATGTTTCCAATCGTAGTGACTGTTTAACAAAATCTGGGAACATTCACAGTAATCTTTATACATGTAACAACATGCAGCCGGACAATCCACTCGTTTGCTATGCTGAGGTGTTTATATTTGGACCAAAATATTCGGCGAACTATTTTCCTGATAAAATATTATCTTATTCCGATTACAAGAGGACAGATATCATAGTCATATAACCTGCTTTAAATTATCAATATTTATCTCTATTGCAGGCAGTTCTAAAGCCAGAGTCAGATATTTCTTATAATGGCTATAAATGGCAAATTTCTCATGATATATGTATTACTTATCTCATTACCCTTACATATATGTACGTTTGTTGTCATTTAAGGGAAACGGATATCATGCTTTGTCACATCACTGCTATGTAACCCCTTTCGAGGGGTACCTCAGTGTATTTTAAAACTCCCCTGGCCGAATAGCACGGTCTGCTTAAAGTTCAGTGATGGATGGTTATTGCCCGATGGAGATATGTATTTACAAAACACACCTTTTATTTATTTTAAGTTAGTATGAAAGATTAGTGTGTAATCGTCCGGTCGATATGTCCTGTTGATTCCAACCTCTTGAGTACTCTTCTTTTGACCTGACTTAACGAGAGTATTTCAGATAATGTACGAGGTCATATCTTAATTCCTAACACCAAAATATTTTCATAGCCTGACAATTGAATTTCGAACATAACTTACAACAAAAGGATGGTTTTGTCACTCACACCGGTATGAACACATCTACAGCAATTCTGCATAAAGCAGTGTATGCTAACTTTGATCAATACGTGTATTCATGATTGATATTTATAGAAATAAGTGATCTAAATATAATGAACATTCCTTATTATCCCCAGTACTCGTATAGCCATCTGAATCGTCGATGCAGACGACATTCTTAGAACAGCCTAATGTCATCTAAATGTTTATTTCTTACGCTTCCTAAACGTCATACGAGGCAGTAAGAGAGGCGAATTCTCAGTCTGGTAGTGTTTATAGTGGGACCTGCAGCGGAAACGAAAACATATGACCTTGTAAAATGTCATTGTCAGATGAAGGCTTGAAACAACATATTGATATTTTTTTTTAGAAAGAGACATTGAAACCTTTACCTGCATTTACTATGTTTGTCTGTGAATGGTTCGTAAGTATTTTATACAATGGTTTGGAATAGCACTAACTGCCTGAAATATACATAAGTATACAAACATAAGCCATGTTTTACTCCACCCTCATCGTCTGTTGATACCGTCACACACCTGTTTCTCGTTTGCAGATTTGCTAAACTCCATCTACATGTATTATTGTCGAAATCATGGTTAAGAGAGTCCGAACACTTTGAAATTATTATCCTGATAATGGTACAGACAAGTATCCCAGACAGCAGTACCAGTGTCACAGTGGATAAGCTGCCTGTTGTATAAAGAAGAAATGACGAAAACAAAGATAGACAAGGTGGGATGGGTTTTTTTGTGAAAAAGGAAGTGATAATAAATACAATTGTTTATATTCTTTTTGCTTTAGTAAAAAGGGCAAGCAATTAAAAATAAATGGGAAATTCTAGTTGAAAAACGACACACAGCGCGGTACATACATGTCTACATGTATATGCATTTGGTTTTCGACTGACAAATTTCGTTTTCGCCTGACACATTTGGTTTTCACCTGACACATTTCGTTTTCGCCGACACATTTGGTTTTCACCTGACATATTTGGTTTTTACCTAACACATTTTGTTTTCGCCTGACACATTTTGTTTTCGCCTGACCCATTTCGTTTTCGCCTGACACAATTCGTTTTAGCCTGACACATTTGATTTTCGCCAGACACATTTGAGTTTCGCCTGACACATTTGGTTTTCGCCTGACACATTTGGTTTTCGCCTGACACATTTCGTTTTCGCCTGACACATTTGATTTTCGCCTAACACATTTGGTTTTCGCCTGACACATTTGGTTTTTGTTTGCACTTGATTAAGTACACTGTACATGTTTAAGCCGCAGTGGGTCACTCTTTGACTAACGAATTGGGTCAGTAGTGATTGCTAAAATCACGCACACGTCACGCGCTATTAGCTGTGACACGATACATTTGACGTAAGAGGTTGTCTGGTGTAAGACGAATCAATGAGTGCTTTGTACTTTCAGGTGGTGATTTTCTATGTCCAAGTCGATGAGGTGTTCACAATTTACGATTTGACACGTCGACACTATCGTGAACTAAACATAGTTTGAGGTTTAAATAAAGAGGTGTACCGTAACGATGCACTCTACCCTTGTTGTTACATTCATTATAGTGTTACGGATGATGGATATTGAATTAATACATGTCACTTATTCCTTAATAATTTTATCTTGTGGTCAACATCATCATTAAAAACTCGATATGCTACTGTGACCATTTGTAAAGAAGTATTTCAGGGTATTTGACGGGAAAATGTTATTTATATTTATTTTTGCCATTGAGTTATCAAAGGAAATTAATATAGACATGAATATTGATGACATTTGCACCTGGTGTAGATACAATAGTTATTCTCCCGAATATATGTACATTGTATGTGGAAATAAGGTTTATCGCTATATTATTTTTGACACTAGGGAATTTTTCTTACTTTAGATTATACAATCTTTCTTCCATGAAACACGGCTTAAAAATATGCAACATATTGATTGTGACAAGAAAACAATAGCCTCCTAGAATAGAAAATGGCCTATACATCTTATCTAAAGGATAGATTATCAATAACGGAAAGTTAAGTGCTATAAGCTATTTGAGGCAGTTTCACTCTCAAAAGAATACATTTTTTTACTTTGTTGGTTTTAAATCGCAAAATATCATGATTTTAAGAATTTGATAGCGGATTTTTAACAACGTTTTAGTAAATATTCTATTTTAAAGACGTAACTACATGTCAGGGTTTTAGGATAGCTCAAAACAAGACAACATATAATGAGAACTACTTGTTCTACATGAAACATCTTTCCAAACCTTATCGTTCCTCCTCAGTTTTGTCGTGTCCACGTTTTTTTTTTACGTATCCTTGGTTCTCTTGCTAGTCACCGTGTACAAATTTTGTCTTTTTGTATCGACGTAATATTAATGGTTAGTGTTTGTTTATTTCTTAAACAAATATCTCAATGAATTCAATTTGTTAGTTATGTCGACTAAGCAGAGAAAAAGAGAAAAAAAACAACTTTTTACACACGTTTTGAATCAAATGTTTTCAATTTAAGCAAAAGCCGACCTGATTGAATAAAGTGTAACCTCAAATTGTTTGTTTTCATTTAAGAATACTGAAACACAAATAAAATGTCTAACGTCTTTATAAAACAAAATACAAAACATATTTACATACATGCAAGCCGTAGAATCCACACACTACATAAACATGGCCATTTTTTTGTGTGTTTGTTTGTTTGATTTTGTTTAACGTCCTATTAACAGCTAAGGTCATTTAAGGACGGCCTCCCCTGTGTGCAAGATGCATGCGTGTAGTGTATGTGTGTGTATTTTAGGAGGCTGCGCTATGTTCGTGTTTGTCTCCTTGTGATACCGCGGAACTGATGCCGACTTCATAGTGCTACCTCACTGAAACATACTGCCGCAAAGAAAAGTTGAGTAATACAAGGAGATGCATTATCATGAAACTATTCATCCATCTGCCTGACAACAGAAAAGCCCTTGGCGATAAAATGTAAATTGAATAGCGTTCTAGCCGTGTTAACAACGCAACAAAACATGCTATACCGATTTATCACCTAAACTTTACGCATCTCCCATCCTGTTTCTACAGTAGTTTCAACTTGTAAGATCAACTGGGTTTTCCATCTGCTTGACCCCTAGCGTCGTCGATTTGTCCGGAAAGGACGACACAGCTGTTTAGTGCAGTGTCATGCATTTTTGGCTTACTGTATATATTACCCAATTGTACAGGTACAATCGCAATTGCTTGTCCTAAGTTCATCCTTGAAGATATTAGTGCTGGTCGTGTGATCTAATGTGAACAATTAGGTGCATCTCTTTGCAGTGTGCTTGATGAGTTAAAAAAAAAAGCATTCATCAGTTGAAAGTATGCATCGTTGTTGTATTTACCAGACAGTTGACCTTTCACAAGTTAGATATATGAACCTCATATGGCAATGTAATTCACTCCGATTACTTCAGCAATGTTTGTAAACACCAAAATATATTGCTAGCCTAAGTCATTCTGGATGTTAATTTCCTACGCTTTGATATATAAGAGATACAATACAAACTGTATATACCGTTAAACGTTAAAACAACCATGACATTAGGATCGGGTTAAACCTCACAATGAAATGTTAATTGAGATATGAAAATCGAGGCACAACTAATAGTTAGTCAATAAGGCTAGCATTGTAAGCGATTTATAACGATACTATTTCAAACGTATATACTTTAACCAATCGAATAATAAAACTATAGACGGAGGAGTAATAAGCATCTTAACGAAATACAACAAAAGAAGATGGAACAACTCAACTAGTGTACATATTAATTAAATGTCTTATATTTGGTGATTGATACTGTGATAATCCTTGAGAGATATTTATCCACAATACACAACAGAGAAGACCGAAGTGTCAAAACAACTAAAATTGAACTCCAAATCGGTAAATAAGGGCAACATATGAACACACGAATATAGAAATATATGGAGACACTTAAAATGTGCAAAGATCCCGAGACCATTTGTTCCTAAAGGGTAAGCGTTGTTAAGCGTAATCGACGACACCCGCAAGGTGAACCTGGTTCGAGAACTAGGGAAAGTGACAACAAAACAACAAGACACACAAGTGAGGTTGAATTTTAATAAAACACAGATCTTTACCTCACACATAGAATAGCATAAAAGATCATGCTGGCGACCACAAAACCACAGTGCGTGTATGCTGTTGCTTGCTTAAACTGAAAATGAGCTTTTTGCAAACCTTTAAGTTTAAATAAATATTGATGAATTAAATAAAATAAGTCAACAGTTTGGTATTTTGATTTATTAGAAAAAATATGCTGATGAATGTTAAAATATGTATCTTTGCAATATCAATAAAAATAAAAGGTGACATTTGTAGTCAACAAATATTCAATCTCATTTAAAAACATCTGACAAATTAATCAAAGAAAAAACCCACCTACGGCTGTACATACCATTGGCTTATTATAATATTTCCTGGTACAGAGGTACGTGTACCTACTGACAATAGCATGTTGGAGGACCTGGTACATAGGTACGTGTACCTATTGATAAAGTATATTGGATGACCTGGTACATAGGTACATGTTCCTACTGATAAAGTATATTGGAGTACCTGGTACATGGGTACGTGTACCTACTGACAATAGTATGTTGGAGGACCTGGTACATAGGTACATGTACCTACTGATAAAGTATATTGGAGGACCTGGTATATAGGTACGTGTACCTATTGATAAAGTATATTGGATGACCTGGTACATAGGTACATGTTCCTA